>NC_050443.1:129198764-129431132 GCF_903995425.1 Onychomys torridus
AAGTGCAGCGCGCCGTTCCCAATAAAACTTTATTTATAAAAGCAGGCAGTGGGCCAGACTCAGCTTATAGGTCATAGTTCACCGCCCCCAGTTCCAGTCAGCTGGATTTGGAAAGGAAGAGAAGGCTGGAACATCGGACCCAGGGAGAAGGGACTTCCTTGGAATTGTTCAACACAGTGTCTAGTTCAGCTCCCTGGGACTTGAGTGACAGACAGCTTGCCTCCAGTCCTGTCATGGGAATTGCTAAATCTCTGGCCAGAGCACAAAACAGCAGAACACAAAACCTTAAGGCAAAACACAAACTCCTGCCCCCAAGTCCTGGCAGGTGGCAGTTAGTGGTACAGCCCTGACCTCAGCTCTGAAGAAGGCCACTGAAGGGCTGTTTTGTACTCTTTGTCTATAGCAGAGAAACTAAGGCCCGAAGAGGTATAAAAACCTCATCTAGAGTTGCCCAGTTAGTAAGTGGCAGAGGTGAGCTTTGAACCCAGGTCTCTCTGGCTCTTCAGCACCTCTCACAAGTAGGCCCTGTTTTCCTGTCTGTCCTTGCCCTGCTTCACCCGGTGTGTTTAGAGATGCTGGTGGGCCATTGCACAGACATCCTCTTATATGTAAAAAGCAAGATCACTCACTGTTGGTCAGAATTAGAGAGAGGCCAGACCAGTGGCCCCTGGAACTCCCCTACGCCTGTCTGCCCATTCCTTGGTACCCACTTCTGAGTGGGAATTGTTCTCCAAGTACCAGGGCAGGATACCCTAGACAGAAGTCAGAGCTCTGCCCCAGAACTGAATCCCACGGCTGCCCTCGCTACAGGGCAGGCTTCTCTGAGAGTCCTGCCTTCTCGTCTCCTACCAGAAAGCATGAGGAATGTCTTCCCTGCCTCCCCAGCCATTACTAGGCCAGCTCTGTGCTGGCCTGGATTTCCTTCTGTCTCCAAAGGGCAGTAGTGCCTAGAACACAGAGGCAGACGTTCCTAGTGTACCCCTAGTGAGATGGCAGAGGGGTGGCGGCAGCTCCCTGCTCCTCCCATTCCAACATGACAGGCAGTCATAGGGCCCTGGGGACCGGCCTTCACCACGCAGCTGCCACAGCTCCTGTGGCCCACTCAGACCGGCAGAGAGATTGGCCCTGACAGAGGTACTGGGGAACCAGCGAGCTATGTCCAGAGGTGGGTGGGTGGGGCCGGCCTGGGGACCTCAGGGTGGGTGAGGCCAGGCATGCAGCGACTGCAGCAGTGACAGCTCCGATGGAGGCCTGGCGAGGTCCAGCCGAGCGTGCCCTGCACTGGGGCCTCCCAGCCCTGGCCCTCGGCTTCTTTCTCTTCCACTGTGATCCCTTCACCTGCTTCTCCTTTCTCTCCTCTCCTCCACCCGCCCCAAGTTTCGAGGACTCCACCCTGTCCACGGCCACTACCCTTGAGTCTATTCCCAGCTCCGCGGGAGAGCCGAAATGCCAGCGACCCCGCACACTGATGCGGCAGCAGAGCCTGCAGCAACCGCTGAGCCAGAACCAGCGGGGCCGGCAGCCCAGCCAGCCCACCACCAGCCAGAGCCTGGGCCAGCTGCAGGCCCATGCGGCCTCGGCACCGGGCTCCAACCCCCGGGCCTATGGCCGGGGTCAGGCTCGGCAGGGCACCTCGGCCGGCTCCAAGTACCGGGCAGCTGGGGGCCGCAGCCGCTCCAACCCAGGCAGCTGGGACCACGTGGTGGGGCAGATTCGAAACCGAGGCTTGGACATGAAATCTTTCCTGTAAGTCCTCCCCTTGAGCGGGCCAGCTCCCCACCTCCCCCACCCAGCCTTTCCCCCCCCAAGTCTCCTTGGGAGCAGAGGGAGCAGGACACTCATGTTCCTCCATGTGGGAACACACATATTCCCACAGTGTGTCCGGCAGGTTTAGGGGTCCCCTCTCCAGCCTTTTGTGACTTATATCTGGAGTGCCACCATGAAAGGATTGGTATCAGAGTCCCTAGAACTCTGAGGACCCTAGAACTCTCTTGTGGCATCTGAGGCTTGAGAAGAGAAGCCCCCCTCCAAAGTTTAGTGAGAACACATAACTAAGTGCTCTGGAGGTCCCTGAGATCTGCCTCTCCGCCCTCCCCCATCAGTCCCCAGCCGCTCTTGTCACTGTGCCAGCCTTGCCTCACTCTGCCCTTCCCTCCTCCTCTCCCCAACCCATCCCTGTCACTGAATCTCCAGAGCCCTGCAGTCCTCCCTCCAATTCCCCTTCTGTCTGTAACCAGATTCTGCTGACCTTTCTGCCCCACGCACCCTCCCCCAATCCCGCCCTGTCACTTCCCTGTCCATCCATCCCTGACCCCAGCCCTATCATAACGACCCCTCCCCTGAGGACAAACCTGAGCCACACCCCCAAAGCTGCCAAGTATGGTATTTTTCCCAAGGACCCAGCATGGAGAAGCAACACCACACTAGCCAGCAGCTGACTTTCACTGCTTCCCCGACGCTTGCCCCACCACCTCACCCTCACAGGGATATTCACTCTAGGAGCTGAGAGGTGTGGGCCCATGAGCCTTGTTCCAGCTGTGAGGGTATCATTCCTATCACCCTCTTCCCCGGAAGACCTCTTAGGTATAGAGCGGCACCATTAAGTCTGAAAGGAAGAAGCCAAGGCCAAGCTCACTGGAAATACACAGGGGCTTCCAGAAGGCAAGAAAGTTTCTCAAAGCATGTTATATCTCCATCTGAGAGCCCAGCCAGAGCGTCCAACTCGGACAAGAGCCACACTCCTGGAAAGACCCTCCAACAGAACTAGGTGCCCACACCTGGTTGCCGGAGGCCTGTATCATGGCCCACGAGCCATTCTGCCCAAGGCTGCCCCTGGGTAATCAGGGAAGCCTGTCCATTCAGGGAAGGCAGTCAAGTGCTGAACCAGAGAAGATGTCCAGCAAGGCCTCCTGTCTGACAATGGATTGTTTTGGGATAGGTGCTGTGGCCATGAAGTAGGAGATGAAGAGATCTGGTTCTGCTGTAGCATGAACAGAACTGAGGCTCAGCTAGGCCCCACCTGACCTTAGCGGGGAGTATGCCCACCTATTTCCTGTTCTTCCTACAATTGCTTAGGCTGGGGCCTGTGCCTAAGCTCCCCCAGCAGCAGGAGAAACCCAGATATCAACTCTTCCAGCCCACCATCTTCCTAACCAACCAGAATTCTGATGGGCACAAGTTAAATGCCAGCATCCTGGGGCATGGCTCAGATGCCAGCATCACATACCCACCATCCTGCCCCCACAGCAGCTCTCATACCCCCCTCACCTGCTGGCCACCTCCAAGCCCAGCCTTCTTCTACTTACCCCTCACAAGAAAGGGTTGCATATTCTGTCTGTAAAGGCTGGATAAAGCCGGACACATTCAGTCTCTACCACATAAGGTTTTCTTTTTCCTCTTAATATTTCTAGATTACAGAACTGTTTCCTAGCTTGTGGACTGTACAGAACCACTGATAGGCTGAGGGGTGCCAACCCTTGCCTTGCAGTGTAGCTGCTTGCTGTATTGCCGAGGTTCTTTCAACCTAATCCACGTGTGAGGGCCATCCAGGAACTTGCCCTTCCCTCACATGGAGGATGCATCCTTCCCACCTGATAGGTACAACCCCATCCAACCAGACCAGTCTGTCTCCCCCAAGTCTAGCTCCGCTCCTCGTCCTTGCCCTCGTGGTCTGCAAAGCTGCAGAGAATGACAATCTGGGTATTTATGCAGAGGAGCAGCTCGGTTTTAAAGAAGACCAAAAGCAGTATCTGAAAAATGCATTAACTGGGGAGGAAAAAAACACGTGTTTTCATTGGGTTCGCCTTCCCCCAGCTCAACTAGCTCCTGAACAGCCAAATGGAATTTTACCAACTCAGACATTAGCGATAGTCAGGAACAAAAGAAGCCAGCATCCGGCCTGAGGGGAGGGGAGAGTGGAGCCCCAAAAGTTAGATACCAGCACAAGTGTCAGCTTGGTGTGGCCGTGCCCAAGACAAAGACTGAGAAGAAAAAGGGCACCTCCTTGCTTAGCCTCCTCCCCTCACTCAGACCCCGGTGGCATCTCCCATTTTCCACAACTCTTGTGCCCGCATACCTCACCCCAGATGCTGTGTCTGGCTTGAGTTCCCATTTTGGCAGTCTCCCTGGGGAGTAATCACAGAAGCGCTTGCTTTCCATCAGTGCCTGAAGTGATAAATTCCTGACCTAAGGTCCACCCCCTTCTGGAACATTCTGTCAGTCCGTCTCCCTGTCTTTCCCTTGGCCCTTCTTGTGAGACATGCCTTCATGCCTGTCCTGAGAATCTTCCCACTCTTTGTTCTGATGGGCTCTACAGAGGTTCTCTCAGGCTCTACAAAGCCCCTGCAAACTCAGACTTTGATGGCTTTGAGGGAGAACCACCAGAATTTGCATTTCCTCCCAGGAAGTGCCTGTGACACCAGCAAAGCTCCACACAGTGGCTCTCTGAGGAGGCCTCCACACTCAAGGTGTGTGGCCTCAGACCCCACGCTGCTGCCCACACATCCTCTCCCAGTCTCTCTCATCCTGTTGATGCCTGCCCACCATTCTGCTTTGCCCACCTTCCTCAGAGCAGTGTCTACTGCGGGCACAGGCTCCCTGCAGCCCTGCCAAAGCGTGCCCAGACCTTGCCAAGTTCCTGGACTTTCTCTCCACCTTTGTTCCCTAGTGCCTTCTGAACTGCTTCTCCACAGAAAGGCCTCCACTGAACAGGTCCTGGAGGCCTCTGGTCATTCTCTGACTCTCTGGGGAAGTGGACAAGAGAGAGAGGCCCCACTATGCCTGGGATCCCAGAAGGGACAGAATTGGAATTCTCCTATGATGGGCTGTATATCTGGAGGCTGGAAGAAGCTGGCTTCAAGGACATCCAGTTGACCATGACCCCCAGATCTATGAAGGGCATCCCTGAGCGCAGTGTACAATGCCTGTTGGATGTCAGATGTTTCTATAGTACTCCCCCTGTGTCCCGAACCTCCCGGGTGTATGCCCTGTACAGATATTGAGAGACCCTCTACCCCTTCTCCCAGAAAACAGACAACCAGAATGACTTCAGCTGGGGATACTAGGGCCCAGGGCCTCTGCACAACTCTCCAGCCTATGTGTTCCCCGGGGACTATCCCAGATACCTAAGTCCTCTCCTCGGGCCTGTGCCTAGCCCCTTTCCCATGTTACCCCCAGAGACTCCCACTCTTGGCCCAAGGCCAGCTGGACCCTCCCCTTGCCTCCCTCCCCCCCTCAGTTCTCCAACTATTTACAGTTCTGAAGATTGGTTTCTTTTCTCCAGGGCCAGTTTCTTACGCTTTTTCTCTTCTCTCTCTTTGTTTCTGTCTCTCTCCTCCCCCTCACCCTTGCCCCTGTCCGTGGGGCCGCCTCCTTTCACCCCGGCTGGTGGGCTGCCCATCCTGGGCAGGGAAGGCCGGATGGTGGTGCTATCCCTGGTATTAGGGCTTTCGGAACAGGATGACTTTGCCAATATCCCTGACCTGCAAAACCCAGGAACCCAGCAGAACCAGAACGCTCAGGGGGACAAGAGGTACGAACGAGCGAGGCCTGCGGCGGCGGCGGCAGCGGCAGAGAAGGAGGCTCGGAGAGGCCACCCGCCTCACCCGGCCCCGACTGCTGGACGAGGTGGTGGTGTCTTCAGCAGATGCTGGAGTGGGAGGAGAAGTCCTCCAGCTGGTCTTCTGTCCCCTGACCACGTCAGTGGTGTCCCTTGGGTCGATGAAGGGACCATCCTGGGACCATTCTGGATCAAGCCTGCTCCCCAGCATGCTTGTCCTGGCCTGGAGCAAGCCCAGACTCCTGGGCCCCATCTCCCTGCTTGCCTCCCTCTGCCGCCCCTCCATCTTTCATCTCTGCCCCCTTCCCCAACCCAGAAATCCCTGTTTCTCTGGTGGTTGGTGAGTGAGGGGCGATGTTGGGGAATGGCATAAGCCTGTTCTTCGGGATGTTAAAAGGAGCGGGCTGTGGCATGCTGGCTATTTTTAAAAAATCAATTCAGCCACAGTGTTGAGAATGGACCATAGGAAGAAACTTGGGAGCAGGAAGGGCGGTTTGGACACTCTCGTGGCTATTGGGCAAGAGTTGCTGGTGGCTTGGATACCAGCATGGGATCTGTTCAGGAAGAGCAGATAGACAGGCTAATGCCTGGGGGGTGGGGGGCGGGGAGGGGGGGCTGAAGAGAAAGCAGAGTCCCTGAAGCTAGGCTGTTCTCACCTTTCTAGTCTCCCTCTCCCGTCTTCCTAGGCCAGGCAGAACCACTTGCCCAGACTTGCACCAGAGTGCAAGGGGGCCACTGACGAGACCGGAAATGGACACACAAGCAATGAGCACATTAATGGCTTTGGTCTTCCTGTTGGCCCTGGGATTGTCATGTAAACCATCTGAGCCTGTTTCCCGGTCTGTCGGGACACATGAGACAGAGTTCTTGCTGGCACTTCAGAAAGTGCTACTGCAGTCAGCTGTGAGCCCCCTGGCCTAGGCTGCTGACAGAGGACTAAGGCTAGCCCCGCTCACAGGGCCTCCTTTCTGCCTCCCATGCCTCTCTTCCCTCCTTTCTCCCTCTTCCCTTTTCATCCTCCCTTCCCACTATCCCAATTTCTGTTCTTGTCGCTGTGACAACCCTCCTCACCTTGTGTATCTGCCCCCACCGCAGGTTTTCCCTATGAGAAAGTGGTGCAGAGGGTCCTCTACCTCCAGGTCCTGGATTACGACCGTTTCAGCCGCAATGACCCCATTGGGGAGGTGTCCATCCCTCTCAACAAGGTGGACCTGACCCAGATGCAGACCTTCTGGAAGGATCTGAAGCCATGCAGCGATGGGAGTGTAAGGCCCCTGCAGCCCTCTAGCCGGAGCAGCGGGGTCAGGGTTGGCAGAGGGTCCCTGACCATTCTCAGCCTTAGGCTGGCAGCAGGACTCAGAGCGGAGCACTGATGGGCAGCCCCCAAGAGAGCTCACCCCTCAACCTCCCTCTGGCCTGCAGGGCCTGCTGTGCTATTCAGCCACAGAAGAGGAACCCCTGGTGGGGAGGGTCTGGGATGAGGAACAATGGGAGAGGCCTGGTGACCAGAAGGAACCAGAAGGGTGGTCCCTGAGCACAGCCCCCAGGAATGGAAAGTGGGGCCAGCCAATTATAGCAAAGTCTGGTTCTGCCAGGGTCCCTGTTGCCTACCTCAGGGCCCTGTGAAGACTAACCATAGTTAGGCGACTGCAATACAGGCTATACCTCCTAGCCTTTGCCAACTGGAGTTCAGGGAAGCATCTCCCGCTGCCCTCTGTGTCAAGGAGTGGCTGGACACTGCTCACAGGTGAAGGGAGGGTTACAGGGTTTATTAGCACTCCCAAAGGTGGAGTCCTTACCTACTTGCTCCCTTGACCTGGCCTTAGGCGGGCTTCACATCCGTTTGTGCTCAGTTCTGCTTCCCATCAGACCAGCAGCCTACAGTAGGGCAAGTGGGCCAGCATCAGTTTAGCCAGCGCCTCCCGCTGTGACCTCAGACAAGTCACAGACCCTGTCCTGGCTTCCGCCCCTGCCTCTGTCAAATGAAGGATTCAGTGGGATGAACTCTGAAGAACACATAAAGCTTCTAATGAGGACATGGGCCCAAGGGCTGGGGCACTTGTCAGATCCTGTGAGCTGGGCAGAGATCAGGATTAGACTGGTAACCCTGATGCTCATTAGAGGCGGTTAGGGACAGGAAGGGACTACCCCAGGCTGCTGCCAGGGACTTGTAGCGTAGGGAAGGGGAGGTAGGCTGTATGTGACAGCTGACTGGCTATCTCACAGTGGCTTCTGGAGACCAGCCCTCTCTTTCCTTCCCACCCTGAATCCATGTTGCATGTCTAGTGGGTCAGACACCCCTAGAGAGTAGGAGGAGAGAATGAGACCTGTTCTTTCCCTTGGTGGTACGGCTGGCGTCAGCCCCCGCGCCCGTGTGTGTAAAGTGCAAGTTGGGGAAGTAGCAGAGCCTGCCACCCCCTACCCACCTGGGTCTGACAGAAGCCACAGGGTCTCAAAGATGGGCTCCCAGCAGGCCTAGAGAGCCCTGAGGAGAGGAGAGGAGTGGGGTCAGGGACAAGAGGATGCAGGGGGACTGGAGCCCTCTGAAAGCTGGCTAAGAACCCAAGCCCTTTGCCAGGGAGGGTTGGGGAGGAAGGTGTGAAGCGTGAGGGAGCAGATGCAGGCTGGAAACGAGATTTCACATCACCCATGTGTTAATTAACCGGCTCCATTTTCACCCAACAGCCTATTTATACCTCCTTGCCACTCAGGTCTCCATATTTCAGTATACCCATCCCTTCTGATCATGACATCAGCTTGTCCTCTGCCTGCCTGGGAAAGGTGGGTATGGAGGTGGAGGCCTGCCTTGGGCTCTCCCCACCACCTGGCCCCACCTTCCTAGTGGACACATGCCATTCCCACCTGTTCATGCCCTCTCATATCTGAAACTCATTTCTCACAGCTCTTGGGGTGTCTCCAAGTGGTGGGAAGCTTCGAGGGGCTGCAGACTCAAGTGATTCCTCCCTAGCAGGTGCCCCTATCTCATAGCTTGGCATGGGTGCCTCCACCAGGCTATAGCACCTTAGGGACCCACCCTTTGACCTTTGGGCCTTACAGCCACAGGCTGGCTCATGTGTCCCTTCCACTAAAGCATGCCCTCTCTACCCCAGCTGACCCTTTGACCAGGTGTCTTGACCGCTTTGGTCTGTTAAGTAACAGGGTCCTGTGACACAGAGCTCTGTGCGGAGGAGAAGCCACTCCAGGGCCCAGACAAAGAATATGGGTATCCAAAACAAGCTACAGGGAATGTGAGGGACAGTCTGCCTCCAGCCCAGCCAACATTTCTTGGTGCTCCTGGAGGGCCCCTTCCAGGATCTCCCAAGCACTAGGCCTCAGCATATGACCTCAAGGTACTCTTGAACATAGGCATGGTGGGGGTGGAGACCCTCGCTGTGTCTGTCCCACTCATCCTCCCACACCACCCACTGCGTGCTCACAACCATCCTTCCAGCATTTCACCTTTGCTCCTTGGGATCCAAATGGTTTCCACCGTGGCCCCACCCCCACCCCGAGTGGGGGGCAGAGCGGACCAGGCCACCCCCATTGCTCGCCTCCTCCGATGCCGCCATGTTTCTTCCGCCTCTGTGTGTCCCCCGCCTCCTCTCTGCCTCTCCTGTCAGCCGCCACGCTCCTCCTTGTCCCCTTGTCCACCCAGCAGCCTTCTCCACACGTCTGACTAACCTTTCTTAGCCTCTCCTCTCTCTGTCTCTCTGTCTCTCTATCTCCTTTCTCCATCTGCTCCTCACAGGGGTGTCCCTGGGCCAGTGACCAGCCCCTCTGCCTCTCCCTCTGCCTATCTCTCTGTCCTGTGACCTCCGACAGCTTCAGGGGTGCTGACCATCTTTTCCCAGGCTGCTTTGCAGCTATGCTGACGCTGTGGTGTGGCCAAAATAACTCCGACTTTCTCATACCTTCAGCAGTCAATCTCACGCTCTCTCCTCTCCTGCTCTATTTTTAACCTGACTTTACCTCTCCAGCTATTTCAGTCTCCTCTTCCTCCCCGTGCCTGTCTGTACGAGCACATGTCCATGTGCGTGTGTGTGTGTGTGTGTGTGTGTGTGTGTGTGTGTGTGTGTGGTCGTGTGTGTGTGTGTGTGTGTGTGTGTGTGTGTGTGTGTTGGGGCGCGGGGGGGGGGAGGGGCTCGTGTATGCCTGCCACTGTGCACTGGTGTGTCCAAACCTCTAGGGTGTACAGGGAGAGGGCAGGCAGGTGGGCGGATATGTTGGGCTGTGTTACAGAGCAAGGCCAGGGTCTCACAGCGGGTGCACAGTGCACCTGATGACCTGCCATTCCTGCTTCCGATTTGTTCCAATTCACACGCGTACGTCCGCATGGCTGGATCTCCCCTTTGGGGGAGCCTAAGTGTGCCTCCAGCTGTGTGTGTCACCACAGAGGCTCTGGCTGCCCTGCCCGCTGCCTGTGCTGTCTTCTCCCTGTTGCTCTAGGTATCTGTTGGGCTTGTGTGAATTTTTATGTCTATGTATGTGTGTCTGTGTGCACGCCCTGCTGTTGTATCCTGGTGTCTTCCCCCAGGGCCTGGCATATTCTGAGCATGTCTGTATCTGCCTGCTGTGGCCGCCCATGTACTTTCAAGCTGGTCTGTGCCAGGGGATGTGGCTTGTATTCAGCCTGTGTGGCTCTGTGCTCTCAAAGCTGTTTAATTTTAGCCTGCCCCAAGCCCTATGCTGTCTCTTTCTCACTGCCTGTCCCACCTCTTCCTCCTCATGAGACATTCCAGCCTGGTCCCTGGGGAGGGTCTTAGTTGTCCCTTCCTAAGTCCCGGCTGAATGGAGCCTGGGCTCATCATCTGGCTATTAAACTAGAGATCCCAGCCCCCTGGACCAGCATGGCAGTGGGTGTGGACATTGTTGCCTGCTAGGTGGTGACCTGTATTTCTCTGACTCAGGGTAAGAGTCTCATCAAATGTGTTGTGTGCGTGGGGAGCACGGTGGGGACTGGGACACATGAGGTTATCATGTGCCTTACCCAAAGACGGCTATTCAAGCATAATGGGTGTGGCACATTTTGTGTGTGTGTGTGTGTGTGTGTGTGTGTGTGTGTGTGTGTGTGTGTGTGTGTGATGTTAGAAACAGAACCTAGGGTCATGATTAATGTTGGATTAGCAAGCACTTTACTATTGAGCTGCATCTTCAGCCTGTAAAAGAGCTTGTATTAAATCAGATTAAAACTTTCACACTCAGGGCTAGAGAGATAGCTCAGCCAGTAAAACACTTGCCATACAAGCAAGGACTTGAGCCCCTAGAACCTACGGAAAAAGAAGAGCAGGGCATGGTGGGTCTGTAAGCCCTATGCTGGGGATGTGAAGTCGGGCAGTTTCCTGGGCCTCACTGGCTAGCCAACCTTTGCAAGCCACAGACTAGTGAGAGACCCTGTTTCTAAAAGAAGAGAGATAGCATCTGATGACAGTCAAGGCCTCCTCACACATGCACACACACACACACACACACACACACACACACACACACACACACACAGTTAGTACTCCTTCACACTAGCCACATGGCGAATGCACAGATTCCAAGCCCAAGACTAGTACTGTATGAGACAGCAAAAGAGCTACCTGTCACTGCCAGACAGCCGTGTGGACAGTGGTCCCAGCCTCACCTTGGCTACAGGGTGAAGAACACCTCGGCTCTGCTGAGGCTGAGCAAACACAGGTGGGGCTCTGAGAGAGAGGCTGTGGAGTGTTTGCAGAGGGTAATGACGTGGAGAGACACCTGGACAGGCCACCTGGCGCCTGCTCCTTTCCAGACTGGGTGGAGAAGGTCTCTGCAGCGCAGGGAAGCTCAGAGAATAGCCATGTAAGTCAGAGAGCTGAGGGGAGTTTGGGCGGGGAGGGGGGTAACAGAAGGAATGAAGGCTCCCCCTAAACAGCCCCCACAGGGCAGCTCAGCCAATCACCTGAGACAGAGGCTCGGGAAGGATGAGCCCTGAGTGCGGGTCTTCAGGGAAAACCAGGCTTCCTGTGAACCAGGGTTTTATTCCTGCTGGCCTCCCACAGGAGGTGACAAGGGCTCAGTTCTCAGAGAGGATCCTGTGGCCACCCAGGCCCATGGAGTCCAGCCCCGTCCAACCTGAAGGCCATGCTCATTGGAACTATCCCTCCCGCCCCCAACCTCCAGGTTGCCTGCAGGAGGGAAGGCTGTAAATACAGCCCCAGTGCCTGGCCAGACGCCTCACGATGAGTCTGACCGCAGAACGGAGCCCCGGTCCTCTGTCTCGGATCTCGTCAACTCCCTCACCAGCGAGATGCTCATGGTGAGAAGGGTTGGGGGTGGGCTGTGGGGGACCAGAAGTAGGCAACTCCGTCAGAGACTTATTCAGTCCTAGCAAGATCCATGGCTGCGCAGTGTTTGCAGACTGAATGAGGCCTGGTTTCTTTTCCCAGCTCTTTCATCAAAATGCCTTTCCATGCCCCCAGGTCGGAGCAAAAGGGACCTGTGGACAGCTGGGCTCTCTGACCATACCCTCCCTTCTAGTTCCCACACCTGTCATCCCTGCAGGGAGATCAAGGGGAGCGTCCCCTTCCCTGTGACCCAGCCTCACCTCTCCTGTTGCCCTGCAGGGGAGCCGAGGGGAGCTGCTCCTGTCTCTCTGCTACAACCCCTCCGCCAACTCCATCATCGTGAATATCATCAAAGCTCGCAACCTCAAAGCCATGGACATCGGGGGCACGTCAGGTGCTGAGGCTCATCATGACGGAAAGGGCAGGGGGTGCAGGGAGCTTCCTGTGAGATGACCGTCACTTTGGATAGGGAAGATAGAAGTGGATTGGGGCCCCACCTCTGGCCCTGACCCATCTACCTAGCTCCTCTGACTAGAGAGATACCAGAACCCTTTGGACACACTCTGGGTCAGCATCATCTTAACAACCAGGCCTCCCTGAATCAGGAAGAAAGGCAACATTGTGGTGGGGAGCCCCCAGGCCTAACTCCAGTACCACTTTCATGTGGCCTTGGGGAGACCTGTCTGGAGTGCCAGCATAAGAACGTTAGGGTAGTGTCCAGGGTGGTTTTTGGTTCCGCCACCTGCTGATTTTCCCTAAGCTCTCTTGTTCTTGCACTGGCCCCATCGCCATCTTAGAAAGCACGTAGCCAGCTCCCGCTTAAGTTTCTGCACCTAGAAGGGCATGAGGATCCTTGAGTCTCCCCAACACACACATTCTGTCCCTCTGACCCTTCCTCTACCGCCCCACCCCCAGACCCCTACGTGAAGGTGTGGCTGATGTATAAAGACAAGCGGGTAGAGAAGAAGAAGACGGTAACAAAGAAGAGGAATCTGAACCCCATCTTCAATGAGTCTTTCGCCTTCGACATCCCCACAGAGAAGCTGAGGGAGACCACCATCATCATCACTGTCATGGATAAAGACAAGCTCAGCCGCAATGATGTCATTGGCAAGGTATGACTAGGTGGGGTGCATAGCCAGGGGCACAAGGGTTTGTCCTTAAGGGGCAGCAGGGGCTAAGGATGAGCACAGGCCTGAACACCAGGGAAGACCCAGTCAGACAGGGAAAGAAGGAACAGAGGAGTACCTTGAGTTCCTCAAAGGTCTTCTGAATGGGCTCTCAGACTGGTTCAGCCCTGCTCATGGGATGAGCTGAGTGGGTGGAGCCCTTGCCAGAAACCAAAGACTTGACTTCAGCTCCTGGCTGATTTGTACTCCAGGGTGGCTTGGAGTAAGTCACGTGGTCTCTCTGAGCTTCTGTGTTTATCTGTAAAATGAAGCTAATGCCAGAGTTACCCGAGATGTCACAGATGGGGATTCTGGATGAAGGTGACCTCTTTTGTTTGTTTGCTTTTTGTTTTTGTTTTTCCGAGACAGGGTTTCTCTATGTAGCGCTGGCTGTCCTGGAACTCACTCTGTAGACCAGGCTGGCCTCAAACTCACAGAGATCTGCTTGCCTCTGCCTCCTGAGTGCTGGGATCAAAGGCATCCACCACTACTGCCTAGCCAAGATGACCTCTTCTTGCATGTTAAGCAAGAAGCCAGACCTAATTTGAATTTTTCTACAACACAATTCTGTGACATAAACCCTCCACTTTTCTACTTTGAAAAGCATTTCCCTGTGTTTCTGCTTCAATGTTTGGAGTATGGGCATAAAAGTCTGTGGGGTTCTGGTTTTGTTGTTGTTCATTTGTTTGGGGGCACTTGGAATGGAACCCAGGTATTCACTGCCGCTGATCTATACATATCTCTGGCCCTGGAACTCTACCCTTAACAGCTGTCGCCTCTCTGAGCCTCATTTTCTCTGCTCAAAATTAAAGTAGGGAAGTCCTAGCTCCACAGTGAGCTGCTTAGCCTGCACTTGGAGCATGCAACAGAGCTTCTGTTGTCATAGAAGTTAGTTATGAGGTGACCCTACCCATGGCACATGTGGTCATCTATTCAGTAACAGAAGTTTGCTTTCTACTGTTTCGTTTTGGTTATTTGTTTTGTTTTGAGATAGTCTTTCTATATATCCCTGGCAGATACGGAACTCACTGTGTGGACCAGGCTGGTCTTGAACTCAAGAGTTCCACCTGCCTCTGCCTCCCTAGTGCTGGGATTAAAGGCTTGTGCTACCATATTCAGGCTGGCCTCAAACTCATAATATAACTGAGGATGACTTTGAATTTCTGATCCCACTGCTTCTACCTCCCAAACACTGTGATTATAAGCAAGTGCCACAGTACCTGCTTTATGTAGTGCAGAGGCTTGAATCTGGGGCTTCTGGTGTCCTGGACAAGCACTCTACTGAATGTGCCCTGGCCAGGTCACAGAAGTTTGACCAGGAATAGTTCAGGGAACCTGTAATCAGAGCAGAGGGAATGTGGGAGTGGAAAACACAGGTCCCTAGGTATATGGCTGTCTTGGTTACCTTCCCACTGCTATGAAAAAGCACCATGACCAAGGCAACTGATAATAAAATACAAAAATAGTAACTCAGGTATTTAATTGAGGGCTTGCTTACAGTTTCAGAGGCTGAGACAATGACCATCATGGCGGGGAGTATGGCAGCAGCAGGCAGGCACTGGTGAGGTAGTTGAGAGCTCACATCTGACTGACAAGCACAAGGCAGAGAAAGCCAACTGGGAATGGTGTGGGCTTCTAAACCCTCAAAGCTCATCCTCAGTGACACACCTCCTCCAGCAAGGCCACGCCTCCTAATTTACCTCCCCAAACAGGTCCACCAGCTGAGGACCAAACATTCAAATATAATGAGCCTATGGGGGCCATTATCATTCAAACTCCCACAAGGGGCCAAGTTTGGAGAAGGATGGCCTGGCTTCTGCAGGGAGGGGACCAATCTGGAGGCATTCCACAGAACGTAGCTGTTGGGCAGAGAAAAGCAGCTAAGCCTATGGGAAGAAAGCTGAGAGTGTCACTCACCCAACCTGTGGGCACAGGAACCACAGCTAGAGTGTATGCTCAGGGCAGGGCCTGCTGAGCCCTCAGAGGCCTATCTGGCCCCAAACACAGCCTGGTCTTGTAAAATTAGCTATTCCTTCAGCTCCTTTAACAACCTACCTCCTGTGGACCAAACCAATCAAAAGTGGTTTTGTTCTTGCTTTGGCCTGGGTAGTTTAAAAAACCTGAGGACCTCACTCAGAACCTTTCTGAGTCACAGTTCCGAGCTCAGCTCCTGGAGGCAGGGAATCTGGCCTTGCTCCAGGCTACGGTGTCATGGTAGGCTGAAGTTGCTAATGCAAAGCAGAGGCCCTGGAGCACATTTCTGTGGCCTTGTGGTGGTGGGGTAGTGGAGAGGAGTAGTCTCTTTGAAGAGCCAGCCTGGGAGATAGGGAACTGACTGAGACCTCAGTCACGTGAGGCCAGCAGACTGCGCCCTCTCCAGCTGTCTACACGGCAGGCACTGCTGTCAGTCCAGTGTAGAGGGGCCTAAGGCTGACAGGATATTCTACCCAGTGCATAGTATTTGTTCATTTTGTCTTGGTGGTTTTACTGTTTGTTTTTGACAGGGTCTTACTTTGTAGCCCAGACTGGCCTCAGACTCACTATGTACCTCCAGGCTGGCCTCATATTCTAGCAATCCTCCTGCCTCAGTGTGTGGGTTTTAGGGATGAGACACTAAACCCGGAAAATAATTTTAAATTTACAGAAAAGTAGCAAAGATAATAGAGTGCCCGTATCCCTCAATTGCTGGCCCCTCACATTGCATCTGTCACAGCTTAAGGAGCTGACGACTGCCACGGGACCTTCCTGCGAACCTACCAGACTTCATTTGCATTGGGCCAGTTCTTCCTCTAATGCCCCATCTCTGGTCCAGGATCCAGTACTAGCGAGCACTTTGTACTCAGCTGTCAAGGCCCCCAGGCTCTTTGGCCTGTGACCGTTTCTCACCCTCTACATTGTCATCTTGATGGCCTGAAGGTGTCCTGGCCAGGATCCTGCAGCAC
The DNA here is from genome assembly GCF_903995425.1 of Onychomys torridus. Classification (NCBI taxonomy): domain Eukaryota; kingdom Metazoa; phylum Chordata; class Mammalia; order Rodentia; family Cricetidae; genus Onychomys; species Onychomys torridus. The sequence continues at coordinate 129,214,741 of NC_050443.1, forward strand.
TATCAACTTTTCTTCCCTATCAGTGTCCAAGCCAGGCTCAGCTGAGCATACTTTGGGGGGTTTCTGGGGCATCCCTGCAATGTTATGGAGCCCTTACATGAGCCCTGGGCAGGATTGGAAGTCTAGAACCCTCCCAAGACCTGCCTTACACCATTTTGAACATTTAAACTCTACCTGAAGGTAAGACTCCTAACTGTACCTTAGTTTCCCCTTCTGAAAACAGGGACTAATCATATCGTCTGCTCACCTACCAGGTTTGTAAGGATACATCGACCTCTGGCTGTAAAGTTCCTAGTGCAGAGCCACAGGAAATGCCAGGAGATGGAAGAGAGAGTAACAGAGGTGCCCCCTCATAGGGCAGGGAAGGTCACCCAAGCCAACTGCCTGTGTCCTGACCTTCACTGCAAAATAGGTTACAGTTGATGTCAAAGGGCCAGGTATGCCCAGACCCCGGAGGGGATATCACGAGCAGAAAACTAGGTCAGGCTGGCAAGGAGGAAGAGGGACAGCCTCTGTGGGACAGGCTGTCACTGTGGGACAGGACCCAAGTCTCAGAGCCTGCCATAATGCCTCTTCTCTTCCTCCCCAGATCTACCTGTCCTGGAAGAGTGGACCAGGTGAAGTTAAACACTGGAAGGACATGATCGCTCGCCCCCGGCAGCCTGTGGCCCAGTGGCACCAACTGAAAGCCTGAGTGGAGGCCGGAGGAGGCCCCCAGGGCCAAGGCCTGGGTTCCCATCATGCCCCCACCACTTTATGCACAATGCCCAGCCTGGCCCCCCTGCCTTGGGTGAGGGGAGAACCCTGAGAGCTCAGCCAGGGAGGGGCACCAGAACTCTACTGGGCCCCGTTTCTAGGAAGTTCCAGCCCCACCCCCATGAGTCCAGCTTGGGTATGGGGGCTCTGGGAGCCATCTCCCTGCTTTGCCTCTTTCTTTCCTGATTTGCTGATACTAAAGAAGTGGGGGAAGCTCATGAGCCAGATAGGCAGCTCCCTCCAGAGGCCCGCCAGGTGGGCATAGCCCCCGTTTTCTTTAAGGCAGTGCCTGGAGTGGAGAGAAGCCACCCCTTCCCTAGCCCCCCTTTTTGGGGCCCAGGAGAGGAAGGCCGAGGCGTTTGGCCACGGCCTGGTCATCAAGCCCATCCCCAGCTTCAGGTGCCGGCTGGGCCCTGGATGCTGAGGATAGTATATAGCCTGTGCTCTGGGGTCCTGGAGACATGGCCCTGTGTATTTGTGTTGTGTCTACTGTATGTGTGTGTATGTTTGTATGTATGTGTGCGTGTGTGTGTGCCCATGCACGTGAACACACGTGCACGTGTAAGCTCATGCGCACGTGTGTGAAAGGGGGTGCTCACTCCCAGTCCCCCTGGGGCCAGCAGTGCTGACTAGCTATGGAGAGTAGCAGAGTTTCATGTGGACGAGGTGGGGCTGGGTCAGGTAGAGGTTAAGGCCACAAGGATGGTAGGAGAGGAAGGGAGGGTATGGACAGCTGAGTAGAAGGTGTCGTCTGGACCAAGGCAGAGATTTCAGCTGCCTCCTGGCACCCATTTTGCCTGTCTCTGTAGCCTCTACACCCAGAATTCCCCAGTAGCAACTCCCCTACAATGCTATTCCTTGGGCCTGGGCTCACATTCTGTAGGCACCGATTCACCATGTGCATGGCATTCCACCAGGGCACCACTCCCATCCTTCTCAGGCATCCCTAACCCCTCACCCAGGGACCCCCCCCACCTTCCCAGGTCTCATATTCCAGCCAAGTTGGCATCTGCTCCACACTCTCTGGCTTGGATACAGTCCCTCATCCCCACCTCTTACCCCAACATATCCATTCCTTTCTTTGCACTATCTGGTCTACCCCGGACCTTCTCCAGGCTGTCTTGACACATTCCCCCACCCTCCCTCAGCCCCCTCAGAGCAGTAGCTCTTTCTGCACCACCCCCTCTACCATGCAAACAGAGGAAGCAGGGGACATTCCAGGAGTCTGAGGTTGCCATATACAAAGAAGCTGCCGTTTTATCCTTCCCAGCCTCTGCTGAGACTAGAGCTGGCTTCCCCTTGGAAACAGCAGACTCCAGGATGGTCCCTCTTAAGTCCTGTCATCCCTCCGTGCTCCTTTGAGAAAAGACCCACCGGTGACAGAGTGACAGAGCCTCAAAACCAGCCCAGAGACTTGAGCCCGACATTCCCAGAACGTACCACCAGGTGGCACCAGACCACCACAGCTGTGGTAACAGTTGGGGACCACAGTTCTACCCTGGCTGGCAAGCCTGGCACCCCAGGGACAGAAGGGGCTCTGTACTAGATCTCCACATCTAGAGCACAGTGGAAACATAGGTATTTGGGCACATTTTCCTTTAGTGAGATTCTCCTTAAGCTCAACTTTCTGCTCTAGGCAGTGAGGTCCTTTTGCCCATATCAAAATGTTCTTAAATTGAATTTCACACCCTGTCCCCTGGTACCTGGAGGAATCTCTTATGTTGTAGGTGAATCATTTGTAGGGTGAAGAATTCTACTGTGAAACAAATAGTTACCCATATTACTTGTAGACCCAAATGTTTCTATACCGCAGCTTTGCTATAAGTGGTACCCCTCCCCAACTGCCTTGCCAAGCTGGGTGTAGGCCCCAGGAAGGGACCCCAGAGGCTGTGTGGAAATAGGAAAGGGAACTGTCAAGAGCCTGGAAATGAGAGAAACAGCGACTATCCTTTACTCTGTCTGCCTCGGTTCCCTGAGCATCCCCACAGGGCATCTGAGGGACCCAACCAACTTCCACCAATGAGTGTAAGCATGGCAGAGGATTTATGGGAGTCTTGCTCATGCATTTCTTAGCCAGTCAGCTCAGAGAGCATCCCCCACAGAGCTGGTTCCCCTCAGACCCTACCTAGGAACACTGGTGACCCAACTTGGAATTCCTCAGCCCCCACATGTAGCTCAAGTGGGGCAACCGGCAAGAGGTTCCAAATGGTGGGCTAAGAGCAGAGTGGTGTTGCACAGGAGGCAGTTGGGTGGTAAGGAGTCTGGGTATGGGACAGTTAGGGTAATCCGGGAGCAGGGAAAGGGGGGAACTTGAGGGTGGGGAGGGCACCAGAGCTCTGCTACCACCATCCTAGGATCTTGGGCAAGTCACCCACACTCCCTGGGCCTCAGTTTCCCCATCTGTAAAATGATGGTAATAATACTTCACCTACCTCATGGGGGAGGTTGTGAGGCCACCATCACCTGACCTAGGGGATCAAGGCAGGAGGGCTCTGAAGGTGCTACCCAGAGCAAAGTTGTTGCTGACACCTGAAAGCAAGGCCCACCTGCCCATCCAGCCTACCCCACAGAGCCTCTAGGGACCACCAGAGCTGATCTGTCTCTTCACTGTGTCCCAAGCCCCTTTCTGAGTGTCATCTGACATCTTGTGGGCACCCTAGACTTAGTTGTTATGTTGTTTAGGTATCCTTTCTTGTGACCATCTTCTCCATGTAACTGCTATACAAATTCCACCTGCCCCAGCACACCCCTCCACCTGCCCTCTGGCACCAGAGGCCAGGGAAGGGACAAAGGAAAACAGCCACAAAAGGAAAAAAAAAAAAAAAAAAGCCAAGGGATTCCCAGCTCAGCTGGGGCCCTCAGGGGTGGGAATTGGTGGCGCTGTTTGTATTGTGTTTGAGTCTTTGAGCGCAAGTGTTTTATAAAAAATAAAACAAAAATCCACTATCATAAAAAAAGAGAAAAATTACAGCAAAGAGAAATGAAGAAAAAAGGGAAAAAGAACCATACAAAATTTTCCACCATATGCACCCTCTAAGCCAGCAAAATCTTCCTCTTTGCAAAATCATATTTTTGTGGGAATGGGCCCTGCTTTTTGTGGCAAGGCCTGTTCTGATAAATAAAGGATCGTGAAAAAGTAGGGCCTTGGCTGTTTCCTCTGTGGGTCCCAGCCCTCTCTCTTCCTCCAAGGGAAGCAGCAGCTGGGAGTGGGGGGATGGGGAGTCTGGGGATATCTCCACTCACTTTGTCACCTCTGGGACTTGATTTTCCCTAGTGGCTTGAACTTGCTTGGGCTTCCTCTCAGATCTAGACTGTCATCTCCACACCCACCAGAGAGCATTGCATGTCCTGGGTAAGGCCTACAGTCGTGCTTAGAAGTAGTCAGCTCTCCTACAGATCTCCAGGGCACTCCCACTCTTCCCAGAGGACCCTTAACACCACCCCTGGTAGGCAGAAAAAGCAAAGGTGGGGCCCCAACCACCACCTCACCATCACTTACTTGCTCAGCTGCTATGACTTGGGGACAATGTCTCCTTCCAGGTCCTGATGAGGAAAGAAAAGATTAGACTGAGCTCTAGGTCGGCCTACTGGACCTGTGGCCTTTCTCCAACCTGTTGTCTAAGCTGACGCTCTATGGTTGGAAAAAAAATAAATCTCTCCAATCTAAAGAGCCCCATTGGCAAGTTCCAACCTGAGAGTCTGAGAGATTGGACTCCAGTGCCCTTCCATCTGTGGCTCTGGCAAGCCATGTCCTTTGCTGGGCCCTCAGTGTCCTCTCTTCACAAAGAAGCAATAATTTCCTAGCCACTCCCTGCTCGGTCCAGGGCAGCTGGCCTGCCAGTTCTCAGGGTACTGCAGAAGGAAAACGATATCTGCTTCAGACAGACACTAAGGGAACCCCATGTCATGGGCCCTATCCCACTCTGGAGTGAAGAGGGTCACATAACCTCTGTTCCCCCACATCTGGGGCCAGCAGCTGCCTCCTCAGTCTGTACTAAGTACCCCCATTCTGAAGCTCCCCACCCTTCCTGCTTCTGTTCCTTCAACTTCCTACAATATGGTCTAAACATCCCTTTGAAAAGGTGTATGCAGGCTGGGGTGTAGCTCAGAGGCACAGCGCTTGTCTAGTGTGCACATGCGTATGGGAGGGAGTAAAACGCAGCTTCTTTTGGCTTCTATTCCAGGGGTTGGAGGGAGTCCTGGGGTCAGGTAAGTAGCTTCAGGGGAACCCTAAACCAGCCTGGGTTTGGTTGAGCTTTCCTTTGGGAAAGTAAACCCAGGAAACAGCTTTAGCATAAGTGGTTGGGCACAGCAGAGGTGCCAGACCCTGGCCACTGGCAGGGAGCCCTGAACTTCTGGCTTACTCTCTGCCTGCTCTGAACTACCCATCCATCCCTTCATGTGCCTGAGACCACTTTCTCCTGCAAGTCCCTCCCAGATACACTGCTTCCAAAGGTCTCACTGGCCTTCCTGAATTCTGGGCTCTCCTCTCCCTGAGAACAACAGCCCAAAGGACAATCTGAACATGCTTGATGCTCTATCCTGAGCCGCCCCACCCCCCATCTGTTTCTTGTGAAGTCATCCCCTCCCCGTGTCTGGGTCCTGTGTGTGTCTGTGTATGTGTATGTATCTGTATGTGCACACGTGTGTGAGTGTGGTGTCTCTTAGATTGTGAGCCCTTGGGCAGGGTTCCCTGTCTGAATACACGTTCTGTGTGGCACGCCTGGCTGTGGTAATAAATGTCCATCTTCAGAGTCATGGTGCCCCGATGTCTTGGGGAAGTTTTGGGAGAGATGTCAAAACCGGTGTGGCTGCATGGAAGGAGGGGAGGGGCTTCTGGGGAGGGTCTCCAGTTCCCAAGCACCCCATTCCCCCCTTTACTAAGCCCTTGCAGGGGCAGTAGCAAAGCTAGGAAAGGACTCTGCTGATATCTCAGTATCTGCTACCCTGCCTGCCAGCCAAAGCGGTCAGCTGATCTGGAGGCCTGGGAACCAGTCTAGAGACTTGAGGGTCAGAGGGGAGGAGACTGCCTATAATTCATCCATCTCACTTGCCAACTTGCCAGCCAGCCAAGAATGGAGTAGCTCTTCCGTAGTGCGAACTGAGCACTGGGTTAGGAGTCCACAAATAGGCCAATGGGCCTAGCACTCTCGTGTCCCTTTGGGCTTTCCTCTTGCTCTACCCACCAGCTCTCATGGCCTCTGCCCTGGCCTGACACACACCTGGCTCCTTAGAGCTTCCCTGTCCTGCTCCCCATTGGCCCCCCTCTGACTACCCTGAGACTATGTGGGGACTGCAGATGAGACCCTTCTCACCAGGGGTCAAGTAAGGTTGGAGGTGATGTTGGGACCCCTCACACAGTGCCTTCACCACCCCCAAGGGGAGCTGTGTCAGGGGAACTGGCAACACACCTTCCTCCCCCAGGTGCCTCATTTCTTCAGAGATCATAACACTGCCATCAGACAGCAGCAGGAACCCTAGCCAAACCAACTTTCCAGGAGAAACTGCATCTGCTCCAGACAGCCTCAGTAGCTCCCGCTTGGTTGGTAAACAGCCATAGTTAAGGGTGCCAAGCTGGACAAAGAAAAAAAAGGGGGGGGGAACCTGAACACCTCAGGGTGGCCCAGGGGAGTCCACACTGCAGGGCATTGCCCAGACTATCTGGCCTCAGGTGAGCCAGGGCAGGGGAGCAGAAACACCCGAAGGAAACCTGAGCTGTAGCTCCACACTAAAGGACGGTGGATAAACAGTGAGCAGAGGGTTGGGCTGGAGCATCAGACCAACTCTTCAGCTACAGATGGTGAAACTGAGGCCCAGGAGACCAAGACTTCGTCAGGATCACTCAGCCAACATCTGAACCAGGAAGGGGCCAGACCTGGTCCCCAGGGGTTGTCCCTGGACCAGACAAGTTCTGGGCTAAGAGGTCAGTCCCTGGTGGGCTGAAATACTCGCCCAACCCAGCTGATCACCTCCCCTCCCAAATCCTTACCCCCAAGTTACCAGACTCCAAGAAGGCCCGGAGCCCGCATGGCACCTCAACAAAGACAAAGCCTGCCGTTGGGTCCCTGCACTAGCCTTAACTCCTTGTAAGAGCTTCCAATCTCCCCACTTTCTCACTCTTTCTACCCACAGTCGTATCTCACTCCAGATCCATGCCCAGCCTCCTCCTTACCCAGAGCCCGGCTACTGGGCTGAGCCTGACCTTTTGGCCTCATCTGACATCAGTCCTCATTACCATGGTGACAGAGGCCAAAACTGAGGGAACTCAGGCTGAGAAAGGCAAAGGAGAATGGAGCAGTACAGTCACAGAGTGAGTGGGGGAGGCCAGTACTGGGAGAGAGCAGAGAAAGGCCAGCCCTGCTGGTGGGAGAGCCAGAACCTGAGACCTAAGCTGCAAATGACCCCCACAGCACCACCAAGGGTAGGGCGAGCCAGAATAGGGAAGACAGCACCCAAAGATGCCAGACCCCCGGCTTCAGGGAGCCGGTGCCATTTCTGTCTGCAGCCCGCACTTGTTCCCCAGACAGGAAGGACACAACAGTTGGCCGGGGTCATTCTGACACAGAGTCGGGGCACAAGGGTGGGGGAGGTGCACCCACAGCAATGGAACTTGGTGCTCCCAGGCTTTAAATAAATAGACATGTGGGAAACACACATTCTCCAAGAAATATAATTTATGTTTACAACCAGTTTTTTTTTTTCTTCCTAAAGAAAACACTACCTTCTGGGGCTCCAGCCCCTGACAGTGTCCCTGAGTGTCCTCTGGCCCCTTCCTCCTGTTATTGCTTGGATCTGGCCCTGGGAATTGCAGAGCCTGTCTCCTCACCCCCTCGGAGGCTGTCCCTGGTGACAGAGCAGAGGCACATGGTGCCCGTCCAGTGCCCCACGCCGTGCCAGCCACCCTGGCTGTGCCCATGTAAGGAAATGGAGAGTGCCAGCAGTAGAGAGGCCCTGAGCAGCCTCTGAGAGTGTAGAAGCCCTCTCTCTTCCGGCCAGGAGGCCCTAGAGGCACAGTGGCCTCCTTTCAAACTTGACAACTGAGGGCCCAGGCCATAGGAGAGGGAAGATCTCTTTGCCCAGCAATCTTTCAGCACATGCTGGGAGAAGAGATCAGAGGGAAAGGTGGGTGGAGACCCTATCTTCCTCTCCATACAGATATCGGGGACCTGGTGGAGAGCTGAGGGAGGCTAAGGTGTTAGGCCCAGATCTGTGTCCTGCTTCTGTCCTGGACAGAGCACCTATGCCCTACCTCTGGCCAGAACAACTCCCTCCCCCAAACACGCGGAGGGAAAGTACTGCCTCCATCTAGTCCACCCCAGAAGTAACGGCTCCAGCAACAGCTGCGGTAGGCCTAGGAGATCCAAATCCCAGATGAAAGTGATAGGCACCCTGGGCATCCAGTGTCAGAGTGGGGATGACTCTGTGGATAGTGGTGACCCTGGTTCCAGGTGAGAACCAGCTCATCTGTTGTACCATCAGTGGCTCTATTCCAGACTTCTTGGTCTGAAAATTGCCCAGAGGTCTGTCCAGGGAGTCTTTCTTACTACCCAGGAGTGTCTGAAGATCGCCTCAGGCCTGCCTGTGCCAGGCAGCTTGCTCAATGCCTCTCCTTCACTACCCCAAGTAAGACACCCAGCAGCACCCTATATCCAGACAGCCGCGGCCTCCTAAAGCCCCTCCTTCCAGAGTGGCCAAGCCCATCCATCATTCAAGGCAGAGGCTCAGGTGCCCAATCCTGGAGGGGCTTCCAAGGCTCGGAGGCTGTCCCTGGCAGGCCCCAAGGCCCTGGGTCCTGAGCCTCCTATGAGCAGGTCTTCTTCCTCCTCATCCTCAAAGGCCCGGACTGGACGCCGGGGTGGAGGCCGCGGAATGGGCTCGTCGCGCTCAGCCATGCGCTCGACGGCGCCCTCGCCAACTAAGAAAACGGTGTCTGCTACGCGCGGGGGTCCAGTGACCGGGTTGTGGTCGTAGGAGAAAACTCGCAGCGCGCGCAGCGGGTGCAGGTCGGGGAAGCCGCCCAAGCGGTTGCGGTCGAGGTCGAGGATGTGTAGCCGGCCCATACGCAGCAGAGCGGGCGGGAACTCTTCGAAGCGGTTGCCGTAGAGCCAGAGGCCACGCAAGCCCGTCATGCGCGGCAGCTCCGCCGGCAGCGCGCGCAGCCGGTTGTCGCCCATCTGCAGCGATTGCAGCGCCACCAGGCGCAGCAGCGGCCGCGGGAAGCGCCGCAGGAAGTTGCCCTCGATCCAGAGGCAGCGCAGGCTCTGCAGCTGCGCAAAGTCCGGTGGCAGCGCCAGCAGCCGGTTGCCGCCCAGGTAGAGACGCGTGAGGCGCGGCAGGCGACACAGGCCGTCGGGCAGGCGCTCCAGCTTGTTGAAGTCCAGCGCCAGGATGCGCAGCTCGCGCAGCTCCTCGATCTCCTCCGGCAGCTCGCGCAGCCCGGTGCCGCTCACATACAGCTTCTGCAGGCGGCTCAGCGCGCACACGGCGCTGGGCAGCCGCCGCAGCCGCCGCCCGCTCAGCTCCAGCTGCTGCTCGCCGCTGCGCAGCTGCTCCTCGGCGTCCGACGGCAGCTCGTCCGGCGTGGACTCCGCGATACCCATGGTCACGGGCCCCAGCCCGGGCCGCCGCTGCCACCACCCGGCATCGCCCCGCCCCGGCTGCCCCGACGGGGCCCGAGCCGCTCGACCTCGGGGGCCCCCCGCCCCGGCCTGCCTGTGTGCCGGGAGGGGGGCCGTGCCGAGAGGAGGCGCCCGCCTGGGCCCCGCCGCCCGGCACCGCGTTCGGCCGCCCGCCCTCTGGCCTCCCCCGCTGCCTCCGCCGGAGGCCGACTGGCTCGAGTTCGGGCTGACTCGCCGCTTAGCGACCCGTCGCCTTGGCAACCCCCGACGCGCGTGCTGCTGCCAATGAGGCAGAGGGAGGGCGGGGTGGGGCGGGGCCAAGGCGGCCGGCAAGAGTAGGGTCCCGAAGCTGAAGCGGGTTCCTGGATATCTAGCCCTTCCCGGAGCTGGAGCGAGCCGGGGCAGCCGCTGAGCGCAAACGCAGCACAGGGCTAGCGCTGAGCCCCGACGTCCGACACTGTCTACACCTGCCTCAGCGGACCATTTGATATAGCTGTGTGTGCCTCAAGGCTGGTGGGTCCAGGAGAAAGAAACCCGAGACTGAAGAAATGGAGGAGGGACACTGGAGGAGGATCTGAAGACGAGGTCACTTGCTTTTTTCGTTCCCGTCCAGCAGCGTGTTATCAGTCGTCCAGTGCAGGGAGCGGGGAGAGGTCATTTCCAGACTATCTTTGACTAACTAGGAACAATGGCTATGTTCTGGCCTTTTTTAGATCTGAGGATTTGCGCGACCATGCTTGACTCCGCCCTCGCCGGGTTCCGCCCATTGCTGGTGCTTTCCCACTCCAAACCCGCAGCTCGTATCTGCCTCCCCCTGCCCCCCCCCCCCCCCGGATACTCAAAGTCTGTGTGTGGCTGTGGTGGGCGGAGGACTGGAACAAGTGACCACCTTTGAGTGCCACCAACGATGATCACCTTGGTTCTGTGACTCGGCTGCTCTCACCAACAGCCTTTTGACCCGCCTCCTCCCCTTCCACTCTGCCAACGCTCCACGTGCCCGGCACTTTGCTAAAAGCTACTCCCCGTATTTTAAAGATAGACGCACAGAGTGAAGCGCAAAGCGATTGGACTTAAGCTGGTTGACCAAGAAACAAACAAACAAACAAACAAACAAAAACAAAAAACAAAAAACGGTGTTCGTGTGACTGGAGAGCCCCAATTCCTAACCATATAACTTCCCAGTAAAAGAAAACACATCGTTCCACCCCACCCCTCGGGTGAATTTTCCTCAACAGAGTTTCTGACTCACAATACACAAACTAGGAGAAAGGAATCAGTAATCCCATGGAAACGAGGAGGAAAGCAGCGTCCAGGAATTAGGCAAACCTTCTATAGGGTATGCAGCAATGAGATGTTGGGCCCTAGGAACTCAGTCAGCAAACCCCACACCTCCTCCCCTTGCCCTCTCTGACCCGACAGACCTAGGTGTCCTCCAAACCATCCCTGCTGCCACGGCAGTTTTAACATTAAGACAGTGGAAATAAGACACATTGACTCACCTCTATAATCCTAGCTGGAAAACCAGCTGAGCGACAACACACAGCAAGAACCCAGGTGTGGTGGCCCCGGCCTGTAATCCCAGAACTTTCAGAACAGAAACTGGAGGATTTTTGCAAGTTCAAGTCAGCCTAAGATCTATAGTGATTTAAAGCTAACAGGGTTCACAGAAAACCCTTGTCTCAGAATGGAGGCAATAAAAGAGGATGGCGCACACCTGTCATCCCTGCTAGGTTAACCAGACTGGGCAGCATAGTAAGAATCTATCTGAAAACCAAAAAATAATGCTATAAAGAAGGAAGGACTTGGGTGTCCGTCGGTGCTATTGAGTGTATTTTGGCAAATGTGTGTACCTATGCTGTCACGCCCCCCCCACCCCCCACCCCCTGCACTTTTGTTTAAGCTTTTGTTCCTTTGTGGGCCTCACATAGCTCAGGCTAGCTTACACCTCAATAGGTCACCAGGTCACCAAATTCCTGGTCCTCCCACCTCCCTAATGCTGGGATTACAGGTGTGCACCACTGTGTTCTGATTATACGGGGTTGGGGATCAAACCCAGAGCCTTGCGCATGCTAGGCACAGCGCCCTACTAATTGAGCTACATCCCCAGCCCTCATGTTCCATTTCTAAAGTTCAAAAGTTCCCTCACGCCTCTTTCACATCCCAGAAGCAACTTTGATCATGACCTCTATCATCGGGGTCAACTTGGCATGCTTTTGAATTTCCTAGGGATGAAACCATCCAGCAAATCCTTTTTTCACTCCTGGCTTCCGTTTCTCTGATCCTTATAGATATTTGTTAGCTAAAGGACGAGAAGGGCAGAGCACCAGTGGTCTTCAAGCAAGGGGTTTCTTGGGGTGAGCAGATACTGGGAGACACAGACAGAAGCAGGCTGTTACTAGGAAACAGCCATGTACTAATAAAATTATGTGAGGACCACAGCCGAGGTAAGGGGTCCATGTCCAGAAAGAGGCAAACCCAGACATCAGACTCCAGAGGGATAGATTCTCAGCCCCAACTAGATAGGATTCAAGTTCCTCAAGTTCCTAGATCCTTAAGTCCCAACCCAACACTCTCCCTTCTCCTTACATGAGAGGATTTCTCTGAGGAGGTGGGCACTCACATCCCAGAAATCCAGGGCAGACCCAGCCAGGCATGAGTATCTCCCAACCCCCCACATCCCTTCAGCATCTTTACCAAGGGACATTCGATGTGGAGGAGGGAATCCAGTCAGCCCACCCTCACCACATGCTCAGGCTGGCACTGCCGCACCAGGCAGCCCTCCTGGACTCTGTGGGCATCCCAGAAGCCCTGTGAATGCCTCCACTCCAGTACCAGCCAGGCACTGCTCCTGGGGTTAGGAGCATGGAGGCCAGCCCTCTGCTTCCTCTGGGTCTTTTTCTTGTTCTGGGTAGAACCTGTACCTTTACCTCCCACCAGGCCCTTCTCAGTGGGTAAAGGTAAAATGTGCTGCTGCGTTCAGGGCCCACGCAGACTGGTGGTGAAGCAATCATCTCAATGAGTCACACTGGCACTGCGGGAGCCTGGTCCCTGTTGAGGTGCCACTAATGAATTAGCTCCATCCCAGCACGGGGCCCTCAGCCTTTCCCCACTCTTCAGGAGAGCAGGAAACTGAGACCTGCAAGGAGGAGCCCGGGTTCTGAGAGTTCAAGGTTCCAGCTCAGACACAGCTGTGCCCTCTGTTCACACACACTGCAAAAATACCCAAGGGCAAGTCCCCGGGCTCTCAAAATGGGCTCTATTGCCACCCACCAGCTATAATAATCTTATTCTCCCGTCAAATCTATATGACGGTTTTTTAAATATGAAAACAACTCAGTGCTCTCGGTGATAAATGTCTCTGTACCCAGTCTCCAGCATTCACAATTGTTCACATTTTCTAATGCTTGTTCTAAATCTGTTTTCTTTGAAATAAAAGAATGAAAAACTGACAAATCACACAGAAGGCAGCTTTTGTCTCCCCTTCTGTGCCCCTGTAGGTACCTCTCTCCTGCTGACCCTGCCTAGAGTGTTCCTCCCTGCCCTGAGCCAGGACCACTGGCTGCTTGCTGAGACTTGAATAGTCTCAGAATGTCACATTCCATGAGGTTCTTAGAAAGCAAAGACTCCAGCTTATTAGAACCAATCAGGAAATGTCAGGGCAAGGAGAAGGCTCGTTGCCTAATGTGTGTGTGTGTGTGTGTGTGTGTGTGTGTGTGTGTGTGTGTGTGTGTGGTGGGGGTGGGTATGCTCTTGATGTCTGCAAGAAGCTAGAGACCCTGGCTTCCAAAAACCTTGCAGAAGGGACTCACCCACTGCTGTGTTCATGCATGGGTTAATGATCTCTTGAAGACCTAATCTAATTCTTTCATTTGGGAAAGGAAAGTGATGGCTTTTTCATGCCACAGGGCTGTCTCCTTACCTGGACCAGCCAGAACCTAATTCTCCATAGTCTTTAAGGTATACATTCAAAATAACAGCAAATACCTGCTTGGAGGCCTGGGCACTGGGGATCGCTATGAATATACACACCAAGGCCAAAGCCTGTGTCTCCGAGGACAGTATTCTGCCAGTGGGGATAGTCAACTAAAAAGGAGTTGAATGGTGGTCCAGTTCTGGGGGAAATGCAGCAAGGACTGAGGACGAGGAAGAAAAGAGGTGAGTGGGCTGCCACTGACAGACGCCCAAGTGGCCAAGGGAGGCTACTATAAGGGAGTAGCGTTGAGCCAGGACAGAAGTAAAGCAGGAAGATGTGCACAGGAGTGCATTCCTGAAGGTGGTCAGTGGGGTGAGAGTGGGTCTGAGATGTGCAGAGCAGCCCAGGGCCTTCCTGGGGCCTTGGGACTACCAGGGTGTGGCTGCAGGTGAGGCAGAGCGGGAAGGTGAGGAGGCAACACCTGCTTTTGGTGTTGACTTTGAATCCGAGGTCACCGAGAGACTGGGAGCAGAGATCGTGCATTTGAACAACAGCTGCAGGAAGAAGCCTGCACAGCATCCCCCTCTCTTGCTTCTCTCCCACACGGTAATGAGCGTTGTCATTTACAGAGCACCTACGGGCTGTCTAATTTACCCTTCACTGCCGATCCACCCGGCAGGTACTGTATCCCCCACCACCCTCCCACTCCACAGATGAGGAAACAGATTCAGAGAGGGTAAGTAGCTTGAGCAAGGTCACACAGCTGGGAAGAGTCAAAGCTGAGATGCAGATCCATCTCATTATGAAGCCAAAACTTTCCATAGCTTGGATCATGGATGCAGTTGGCTGAGAGAAATCAAAGAAACCACCCAGTGCACCCATGCTTGTCCTCAGCCTGAAAACAACATTTCCAGGAGTGTCCCACTTGAAGATGTTGCTGTAGCTAGAGAGGACAAGAGTGGCCAAGAAATAGGAACACTCCCACTCCCTATCGCAGCAGGAGGACTAAGTGTATTTGCTTGACTGAGGGACGGAGGGATCCTGCAGGTGAGAGAGTAGGAGTTCCAAAGCAGATTCAAGAGAACAAAAAGGCCCCCAAGTCCAGAGGACCCAGGTTCAGGGTTTCCTGAGATCAAGTTACAGGCAGTCCCTAGCCTACTGTTATCCCAGAGCCCTGAGGTGCACGGGAAAGGAGTTCACAGGACTGGATCAGTCTCTGCCACGCCTCTCCTCCAGTCCAGTGAAACACAAACTCAGACATGGCTTGCAGATCACATTCCATGGAGCCCAAGTGCACGGTCACATGCCTACACCTTCCACTCCCCACCCCATCCCCGGAGAGCACAGAGCTGCGGCAACAGAGATCAGAGTGTGATGAAGGGGAGTGGTGGGCTTGGTAGATCCCGGCTATCACGGTGGGCCACCATGTTGCAAAATGGATTGAAGGTTGTTAAGGATGTGAGCTCTAGGAGAGTAGGGAGCCTCTCTGTTTGTGTTCTCTCCGCATCACCTGTCCACTTGAGCGCCTCATTTTTTTTTGAGCTGAGGATTGAACCCAGGGCGCCCCCCCTCCCACCCCACCTCTCCCACCCTACCCCCCTCACCCCCGCAACTGAGTGTCAGACCAGGAGGCACCTGCCTTGTCTTAAAATAAAAAAGGCATCAGTTGGTGAAGTACTTGTCTCCAAACCATGGGGATCAGAATCTGATCCCCAGAACTCATGTAAAAAGCTGCTTGGTGGGGCTGGAGAGATGGCTCAGTGGTTAAGAACACTGACTGCTCTTCCAGAGGTCCTGAGTTCAATTCCCAGCAACCACATGGTGGCTCACAACCACTTGTAATGAGATCTGATGCCCTCTTCTGTCCTGCAGGGATACATAATAAATAAATAGATAAATAAATTTTTAAAAAGCTGCTTGGTGACATGTGCTTGAAACTCCAATACTTGGAGAGGCAGATGAAGATGGATCCCTGGGGCTCACAGGCCATCCAGACCTAACTGGCAAGTTCCAAGCAAGTAAGAGACCCTGTCTCAAAAAATAAGGCAGATGGCCTCTGAGGAACACTACTCATTGTCCTTTGACCTCCAAAACACATATGCACCCAAGTGCTCTTGTATCTACACACACATGAATACATTACATGAACAAGTACACACACACACAACACAACACACACACACACACACACACACACACACACAGCAAATATAAACAGTAAGGGTGAGGCCTAAAAAAACTGTCCATAAGTAAAGGAAATAACATTTTCATGCAATGTGTGTGTCGGGTGCACACATCTATGCACAAAGGCCGGAGGAGAAGTTGATTGTCCTGCCCTAACACGTCCTTCCTTGTTCCCTTGAGATTGGATCTCTCACTGAGCCTGGAGCTAGGCTGGTGGTCAGCAAACCCCCTTCTGTCTCCATCCCTCAGCTCACCCCAGCTCTGAAGTTACAGGTGCATATGCATAGATCCATACCCACTTTCTTATGTAGATTCTGGGTCCTCCCCCCCCCACCCGTCTCTCTGTCTCTGTCTCTGTCTCCCTCTGTCTGTCTCTGTTTCTCTCTCTCTCCCTCAATCTGTCTCTCTCTGTATCTCTCTCTCTGTCTGTCTCTCTCTCCCTCTCTGTCTTCCTCACCCCTCTCTGTTGTGTGTGATATGTGTGTATATAAAGGCATATATGTGGGTAGTTTTTGTTCATGTGGGTGTGCATGTATGCAGAGGACCACAGTTGATGTTGGGAATTCTCTTTGTTTACACCTCTTCCTCATTCAACAAGGCAAGGTCTCTCCATCAAGCCCAGAGCTTCCCCTGGGGATTCTGTGGTTCTGCCTTCTGAGGCTGGATTTATGGAGGGGAGCCACCCAGCATTTATCTAAATTCTAAGGATCTAAACTCTGGTCCTCATGCTTGTGAGGTTAGTGCTTTAACCACTGAGCTATCTCCCTGCCCCTAACTCTAGAGATTTGAACTCAGGACCTCATGCTTGGTCGGTCAGTGCTCTTACCTACTGAGCCATCTACTAACCTGATTTTTGGCACTTTCTAAAGTGTGGTCTCCTTCTCCCACTCCAGTCCACAAAGGGCAGAACTACTCTGCCCTGGAGGATCTACATGAAGCTCAGGGCTGGGTGGCTGGTCAAGCGAGGCATTAGCCCAGGACCAGCGGTTCTTCAGAAGACACTTTCCTCCATCCATTCCCCTCCATTCTTAAGCCAGTTGGCTTCCCAGGCTGCTACTCTCCAGGGCAACCAGAACAAAGAGGCAAATCCTCGGCTCAGAGTTGCAAAAGAGGCTTTGAAATCCAGAGCTGAGACTACAGAGACGTACAACAGTCAGGATTTGAATGAGAAAAGAGTTTTTGTAGGTCCAAAAGTCTGCCTTTGAACTTGAAGAGCAGACAGCTGATGCCCCTAAGCCCTGGAGAGGGACAGCGTGCATCATCGCAGAAGCCAAGATTCTACCTAGAAGACTATTCAGGCTAGACCAGCAGGTGAGAGAGCAGGAAAGGAGCCCTGACCTCACATATGTCAAGGAAAGGGGCCTAGGGGGATAAGAAAGAAGCCCCATCTGTATGGGGGCCACCAGCTAAACCGGGCACCAGTTCTGAAGCCTGAGAATGTGACCCACCTCTGCCTATCACAGAAGCCTTGGAGCAGAGGCAGAGGTGAGCTAGCTCTTTGCTGACTCTTCCTCCACCAGTGTCAAGCAAATGTTTCTGAAGCTCCAAGATGGATATAGGTGTGTCAAGGCCCAGGTTGGCAGGCTCAAAGATACACACCACACACAAACACGCACCAGGCAGATGCACACATATACACTAATAACAATAATTTTCATAAAGATTTATTTTATGGATTTGAGTGTTTTGCCTGTATGTATGTATGTATGTATGTATGTATGTATGTATGTGTGGGAGTCCACAACTGACTCAGTTTCCCAGTTTGAATCTGAAGTCTATTCTGAGTCAATAGAGTTCAAGCTTGCTTACTCCAGGCCTGTGAGCAAGTCCCGATTAGCCCACAGGGAGGAACATACTATTTAGCTAATACACAAGCTGCTGACACTAGCCAGAGGTACATCAAGATAGAAAATGAAACTGCCTGTTCCTTGATGCAAGGCAGGATAGACAATGGTTAAATGCCTGCGCTGTGCATTGTTCTGTCTCTGCCCTTCAAGACTGTATATAAGCTGGCTGTGAAATAAACTCAGGGCTGTCCGGCATTGACCGGCAGACCTCTCGACTCTGTTCTGTCTTCTTCATTGTTTCTACAATCCACACGCCTCCACCCAGATACCCAGTGGACTCACCGGCCGGTTCTGCCAGGTAGCTCCCGGCTGTGGGGGCTGGGCATGGGGGATTCCATGACGGACACCGCAGGAGAAAAAGGAGTACACTCAAAAACAGTGGAAGCTGTGGGAAATACGACTTGAGAGTAAAAGTGACAAGTGTAAATAAAAAAAGTGGACGTGTGGTTAAAAACAAATTGAGAATCAGTGTAAAAATAAGTATGGGCTAAGGAAATAGAAAACAGCTTACTTAAAGATATCTTAAAGGCTAGAGGTACCAAAGTAAGGAGGTCAGCAACTGTGTAAATTTTTAGAATTTGTAGAAAAGATTTGTCCTTGGTTTCCTGGGCAGGGTACCTTGGATGCAGATACTTGGAGACATATTCGAATTAAAATACAGCAGTATTATGATAAGCATGGTCCAGAAAAACTTGCAACAGATGTCTTTAGTCTCTGGACACTTATTCTGGACAGTTTAGATCTTCATCCTGACAGACAGAGAGTGTTTCTTGAATCAAGTAAAATCCAAACTAAACATTCTGCTCTGCCAGAGAGATCGCTTTATGCAGATGCTTTCATAAAGTTATCTGATGATAATGGCCAGTTAGATTCTGGTATGAGGCAGAATTAGAGGAGGAGGCTGCTAAGTATTATAATGAAGATTCTCCCCCCACCTCCACTCCTGACTATGAATGGTTTCTCGGGAAAGATTAAGCAGATCACTACTGCAAACCATTAGCCCAGTGTCTCACTTTCAAATCTGTTCATAGATGGCTGGTAAATGTAAATGTGAGCACTCTTTGCCTTGGTCTGTATTCTGACTGTTACTATGTTACTGTTCCATTCCATGTGTTTAAGGGGACTGGGTCCCCCTGACTGAACTGAGATAAGCAGGTAGCTCCTGCCAGATGGGGCTTGTGTATTGCAAGAGAAGCCATCTGTTAGATGGGACTCGCTAACCGCAAGTGAGCCCATCGTCTCTGCTGATGTGCCAGGACTTGGCTGTCTGTGTAAGTGTTACTTGTTTCTGTCTACTAACCTCAGCAATTTTCCTGAAGAGGAGAGAGAGGCGTGGCCAGGGCCCCGCCCTCCCTAGCTCTCTTGCTTTCAGGCCTGCAGGGCGGGTGGAGCTGGTCTGGGCCAGCAAGAGAAGCCGCAGCTAGTCAGTGGTTCTCAGAGGGGAGGGTGTGCATTCTCAGAGCAGGAAGGGCAGAGACAGAGTTCCGGGTGAAGTGGCAGGGAGTTTACTGTCGTCTACAACTGACAAGCTGTGCTGAAAGCTGAACAGAGAAGCTGGGGTTAACTGTCAATTATTATAGTCAAAGGAGTTAAAAACTTCTTTTTCAGGAACACTGGCAGCCAAGGGCACACTCTGTGTCCACTGTCCCCCCTCTTCCTTCCTAAGCCAAGTTCTTCTTCACTGTGATAACTCAAGGTCTCTTCTGCTGGCCAGCAGCTTCCCGCCTTAACCCTCCTCTGTCCTGATACTGCTGGAAAAAAGTGTTGAATTACCAGCCTGCATACTTTGAAAAGCTTTGACTTTAGAACAAAAGTCAAAGATACATTATGTTTGGGAGAAATTATGCTTTTGCTTCCACAGGAAAAGAAAAATTACATGGATTTTGGTCATTTGAGTTCAGTGGGTTACAAATACTTGTCATCATTTAAGAAAATTGGTTACAAATTATTATGGGTTAAGATTTTTTTTAAAAGGGGGGCGCTGGAGAGATGGCTCAGAGGTTAAGAGCACTGACTGCTCTTCCAGAGGTCCTGAGTTCAATTCCCAGCAACCACATGGTGGCTAACAACCATCTGTAATGAGATCTGGTGCCCTCTTCTGGCCTGCAGTCATACATGCTGTATACATAATAAATAAATCTTAAAACAAAACAAAAAAAAGTTTAAAAAAACTACTACTAATCTCAAATGTTTCACATTGATACAGGTTTTTTATATTAATGAAAACATAAGTTTCTTGTTATGATATATGCATAAATGTTTCTTTTTTTGTTTTCTGTTGGTTTTTTCGAGACAGGGTTTCTCTGTGTAGCTTTGGAGCCTGTCCTAGAACTTGCTCTGTTCTCAAACTCAGAGACCCACCTGCCTCTGCCTCCGGAGAGCTGGGATTAAAGGCATGGGCCACCACTGCCTGGCTTCTATTCTTTTTTGAAATGTTATACCTATGCAATGTTCTAAACTTCAGGGAAGAAATCACAAGAAAAAGGACTTGGATGGAAATGTGCATATTGTTTGAAAAGCAAGAGAAGGCAAGAGACTGGAGTAAGGAAAGGGGAAAGAGGAACGTGTCTACGTCTAGCTGATCCAGAAGAGCAGACACAGGGAAAGGCCTGACCTGAAGGCACGTGGGAAGTAGTAGAAGGCCAGAGGGGGTGTGAACTATGCTGAATTTGAAGGGAAACTGTAGCGTATATTGGGGATTTTACCATATTAGGTTCATTCGGGTTGGTTTTCTTCATTTTAAAAATTAGCTGATGGTTCTGCCTTTGCAATATTTAGGGCATCTATTATATCCTAAGGAACTAAAGCCTCAGAAATTGGAAATAAGAAAAGATGGGTTAAA
The DNA here is from genome assembly GCF_903995425.1 of Onychomys torridus. Lineage (NCBI taxonomy): Eukaryota > Metazoa > Chordata > Mammalia > Rodentia > Cricetidae > Onychomys > Onychomys torridus. The sequence goes on from NC_050443.1 coordinate 129,234,901, forward strand.
AACTTTGAATGATTTTCAAAAGTTATTAGGGGATATTCAATGGTCATGATCTTATTTAAAACTATCTACTGGTGATTAGAACCTTTGGATGATATTTTAAAAGGAGATGGTGATCCTAATTCACCCAGACAGTTAACTGAAGAAAGAAGGCGGGTTCTTTCACAGGTTGAGAACGCTATTCATTATCAGCAGGTACATTGTATTGAATATGATCAACCTTGGCAAGCATATGTCCTGCCCACTAGACTTACTCCTGCAGCAGTATTATGGCAAAAGTGGTTCTCTTTTGTGGTTACATCTTCCTGCTCCATCATTAAAGCATTCTATCCATATTATGAAGCTGTAGCATGTACAGATATGAGGTAGATCACTGACTCTACCCTGAGAAAAAAGATAAAGAAATAATAGGATAAATGGGTAGATCATTGAATCTACACTAAAAAGAAAAAGGGAAAGATATAAAAATGACAAAAGGTAGATTATTGAAACTTTTATGAAAAGAAAAAAGAGAGAATATGAATATAAGAAAAAAGATCAATTTTTGAATCTACTTTTAAAAAGGAACTACTTTTTTTAAAATAGGATAAGTAATGAAAATTTTTTTGTCTGAGTTTATCAAATGTTACTGGACATTGTTTTATATATAATGGAGTTTTTCATCTGAATCTGTCAAATGTTAATGGACTAGACATTGTTAATGTAACTCTTGACTGTATATATTGTATATACTTATTGGATAGTTTTTCTTGTATTAATTATAACCTTTTTTTAATTTTAGACAAAAAAGGGGAAATGTATTGTGTTCCCCCAAAATATTGTGTTCCCTGAAATAAACTTATCTGGGGTCAGAGAACAGGACGGCCACAATATTAAACATGAGGATAGGAAGTGGTAGCACATGCCTTTAATCCTAGCATTTCAGAGACAGAAATACCTCTGGATCTCTGAGTTCAAGGCCACATTAGAACCAGCCAGGCATGGTGACTCACACCTTTAATCCCAGAAATCCAGCCTTTAATCCCAGGTAGTGACGACAGAAAGAGAAAGATATGTAAGACGTGAAGACCAGAAACTGGAAGCATTTGGCTGGCTAAGCTTTTAGGCTTGGAGCAGCACAGTGCAGCTGAGATCCATTCTGGATGAGAACTCAGAGGCATCCAGTCTGAGGAAACAAGACCAGCTGAGGAACTGGCGAGGTGAGGAAACTGTGGCTTGTTCTGCTTCTCTGATCTTCCAGCATTCACCCCAATAACTGGTCTCGGGTTTGATTTTATTAATAAGACCTGTTAAGATTCATGCTACAAGCATGTCTAGTGCACAAGAGTCGAGTTGAGTGTAGAAGAGCCTGAGACTATTGGTGTGCCATTCACTCGACAACAAAATTGATAGGCTACTTCAAAATAATGATTCTTAGGCAATTGCTTTTGCTCACTTTTGGGGTTAAATTGATAATCATTATCCTGTTGATCAATTATTACAGTTTGCTCTGATGCATTCTTTTATTTACCCTAAAGTGGTAATGCAAACTCCAGTGAAAGATGCTGCTTTAGATTTACTAATGGCTCATTGAATGGAAAAGCAGCCTGTGTAATCAATGGGAAAAGATATGTAATCTAGCCTACTACTGCTTCAGCCCAAGGAGTTGGTGAGTTGTTGCTATAGTCTTTCAAGTTCTTAGAGATGGCTCATTTAATTTATACACAGATAGTCATTATAGTTATAGAGCTCTTCAAGTTATAGAAACTGTTTCTTATACTAAAACTACTAATGAGCAAATAAGAACGTTATTTCAACAAATTCAGGATGCCATTCATTTAAGAAAATTGCCATATTTTGTGGGACATATTAGAGCACATTCAAATCTTCCTGGTCCATTGGCTGAAGGTAATGCTTTAGCTGATAAATTTACTCAGTTGCTTGCTTTATCTCAAGTGAGCTTGCTCAGCGATCACATGAGTTGCATCATCAAAATAGTAAAAGCTTAAGAAAACAATTTAGTTTAACAAGAAAAAATGCTTGTCAAATTGTCAAAAATGTGCTACATGCCTACAATATCTGCCTGTACCTCATTTTGGAGTAAATCTTCAAGGTAGTCTTCTTAATTATGGCAAATGGATGTTACTCATATTATAGAGTTTGGAAAATTGAAATATGTGCATGTAACAGTTGATACTTATTCAGGATTTTCAATGGCTACTGCTCAAACTGGTGAAGCTACCAAGCATGTAATTGCCCTTTGCCTGAAATGTCTCTCCTGTATGGGAATACCAAAAGTTATTAAAACTGATAATGGATCTGGTTATGTTAGTAAAGCCTTTTATCCATTTTGTTCTCAATGGCAAATTGAGCATAAAACAGGTATTCCTTATAATCCTCAAGGACAAGGTATCATTGAAAGAACCTCACGGCAGCCTCAAAATACATCTTCAAAAATTAAAAAAGAGGGGAATTATACCCTCAGTCATCACATAATGTATTAAATCATGCCTTATTTATTTTAAATTTTTAAAATGTGGATGCTTCTGTAAACTCTGCAGCAGATCAGTTTTGACATGAAAGCACCACCACAAAATTTGCTCAAGTCAAATAGAAAGATCCTTGTACTGGTTTATGGAAGGGCCTCAACCCTGTATTAATATGGGGATGAGGGCAATTGTGTTTTTCACAGGATGAAAATGAAGCTCATTGGTTGCCGGTATATGGAGCAGAGAAATGCTGATCCTGATGTTGCTGATGACCACACAGAGATGCCAGAGTGAGACCTATTGGGCTTATGTTCCTGATCCACCAATTTTACATCCTGCAACTTGGAAAGGAAAAGTAATGATACCAGGCTTTTAGATCAACTTGCCATCCAAATGATCCAGATTGCTCACAATTTTTCTTATATTGGATATAGTAAAGGGATTTCTGTATGCTTTGAAAAAAATTACTTTTTTTGCAAAAGGATGTCTTGGAATGTTTCCAAAACAAGTACTGGGACATGATAAACAATGTACACATTATACAAAGTTATTGTTTCCTCAAGGTAATTGGATAAGTAATATTTCACACACACCCCAATGATTTCCTCCTCCACACACAAAAGAGTTGTGAGAGTCTAACAGAATCTTGTTATGGAGACGATATACTGGCATTGTTCCTTTAAAGTATCACATCACAGGGACACAGCAACATATTCTTAACTAGTCCAGAAATCAAGATGATTATAGTGACTCTTTTTTTTTAAAAGATTTATTTATTTATTATGTATACAGTGTTCTGTCTGCATGTATGCCTGCTGACCAGAAGAGGGTACCAGATCTCATTACAGATGGCTGTGAGCTACCATGTGGTTGCTAGGAATTGAACTCAGGACCTCTGGAAGAGCAGCCAGTGCCCTTAACTACTGAGCCATCTCTCCAGCCTGATTTTAGTGACTCTCCCCCGCCCCCCGCCCCCGAGATAGAGTTTCCCTGTGTAGCTTTGTGCCTTCCCTGGATCTCACTCTGTAGACCAGGCTGGCCTTGAACTCACAAAGATCTGCCTAGCTCTGCCTCCTGAGTGCTGGGATTAAAGGCGTGTGCCACTACCACCCAGCTGTGACTCTTATTCTATGTCTACAACAGAATCTTGGGACCAAGACCTGTCAGCTGAAATTTGGTATTCCAGTACTGGACCTCCACAAACTTATGTTTGGAAACTTGCTGCCACCACGGGAACAGTGACGGGACATTCCAGTCACTTGAAGCCTGTTTGTCCTCTGGAAGGAAGTTTTAGCTTATGTTAATTGCCCTAAGTTCTTTTAGTTGGTGAAGCAAATATTTCTATGAATAGTTCTATGTTTAATGTATCATGTCTTATATTTTGACTAATTGTATTTCTCAAACGGATAATCATACTCATGCAATAGTGTTAAAATAACCTTCTTTTGTGATATTGCCTGTATATATGAGTGATCCATGGTTTGATAATAAAGGGTTACATGGTTACAGACAGAAGCCTGTTGCTAGATTAGCAGGAACTACAGCTCTTGTTACCATGCTTGCTACTACTACTGTTGCTTCAATGCCTTTGCCTCAATCCATCCAGACAACGGGGTTTTTTAACCAATTGTCTATGAATGTTTCTATGACCTTAGAGACTCAAGAAGGTATAGATGTGAAAATGGAACAGAAATGAATGTTTTGTATGATGTGGTACAATTTCTGGGAGATGAACTCCAAAGCGTGAAAACAAGGGTGCATTTGAAATGTCATGTCAATTATGAATGAATTTGTGTTACATCTTCTGTCTATAATGAAAGTGCTATTGGACGGGAAAGAGTTAAGGTGCATCTTTACAGGAATTGGGCATGATTCTAATGAATCCTTAGATTTGGCTAAATTACATCAAGGGATTATAGAAATGAAAAAGGCTAAATTGGATTTGTGATACAGCTAAAACAGCTGAAGATATTTTAGAACAATTCAAAAAGGCTATTCCATTATGGTCATCATTTACTTTGCTCTTAAGTAGTACTGTAGCTATTGGAGCATGTGTCTTTGTAGGCATAATCTGTTTGCCTATGATTTTCAAGATGACTATGAACTCATTATGGAGATTGGGCTTGGAAATCCATGAAGTAAAACTCTGCACATTCCCCTGACTTATGACACCAGAGGCTGGAAGCCAAAGACAGTTAAGTTTTCTTTGCCTCCTTTCAACCTAAGACAAGACATGAATGATAGAATTCATGCTCCTATGATGGGTAAGATTAGAGTGTGGCAAGGAACAACCTAAGACAGGCACAGTCATCTGAGAGACTCAGTGGAGTCTTAAATAAATAAAAAAATGGAGGAACTGTGGGAGCCCACAACTGACTCTGTCCCAGTTTGAATCTGAAGTCTATTCTGAGTCAATAGAGTTCAGGCTTGTTTGCTCCAGGCCTGTGAGAAAGTCCTGATTAGCCCACAGAGTCTCCTTGAAGGGCTGTGAGAAAGTCCTGATTAGCCCACAGGGAGGAACATACTATTTAGCTAATATGCAGGCTGCTGACACCAGCCAGAGGTACATCAAGATAGAAAATGAAACTGCCTGCTCCTTGATGCAAGGCAGGATAGACAGTGGTTGAATGCCTGTGTTGTGCATTGTTCTGTCTCTGTCCTTTGAGACTGTATGTAAGCTGGCTGTGAAATAAACTCAGGACTGTCCAACATTGACTGACAGTCCTCTCGACTCTGTTCTGTCTTCTTCATTGTTTCTACAATCCACCCTCCTCTACCCAGATACCCAATTGACTTGTGGGCATGTTCCAACATGTAAGTATACTACCTGTAGTGGTATTTGCTCTGCTCATGACTTTGGGCTATATGGCCCAAAGGAGGCGGTGCTTTCTGCCATTGTATGTGACCTCTTAAAAGAGAGAAGAAAGGAGGGGTCACATGGCCCCTTCTTCCTTTTATTTATTTTTTATTTTTTTTAATCCAGCATGATCGGACACAAGGTAACCTAGGAATTGAACCTGGTTCCTCTGGAACATCAGTCAGTGCTCTTGACCACTGAGCCATCTCTCTCCTGTCAAGTTTTCCACAGTGAAAAATAAGTCTTTCCAATAGCAATCTCTGAAGTCTCCAGAAGGAAGATGGGGCTCCACAACAATGACTCTACCTGGTTCATAATGATGCCATTGAACCAAAAAACACTGCTCAATGATCAGCTTTGGACTGCAAACTCTTCAGGACAGTTCCAAGATGAGATGGTCCATCATATTACACTTCTAGCCAGAATCTGAGATAACCTTACCTGTTACTCTGAGGTTGGCTACAAACATTACAACTATTACTATTGAAACTTAACCATTTGGCTTTCTTACAGGATCCCACAGAGATACCATCATCCTCTAAACAGCAGGAAGCAATTTTAAGGGAACAATGCCCCTCTCCCAAAAGTTTTCATTTTTCAGGGTTATGAATAACTTGTTATAGGGTTGGGGCAGGGGACAATAAAACTTAGACTCAGGATTCTTTTTTGGAAAAGAAAAAAGGGGAATGAATAGGTATAGTATATTAAGGTAGATTTTTGTATGTACTAGTAATCTAATTTAGCAAACTATCAGCCTTAGATAGTTATGTTAGTTAAGTTTTCCAGATTTACAGAAACATATGTCAGATGGATAGGTAATCTTCAAACACTTCATAGACCTAGAGAATATGGCATTTCAATGTTTTGACAACCTAGAATTCTGTTGACATGAGACACAATTGCTCCTGGTAGCACCGATCTACTCCCAAAAATGAGCTTCAAAGACACTCTGTATAGAAGTTTGTCTTCTTACTGGCACAAAATGGCCTGCTGGGCAAAGAACCACCCTTACCTCAACTGCTGACCGTATGAACGCTGACCTTCCTAGACGAGCAGGACACAGGAACAGTAACTACTGAAATCTGCCAAGACACAGTAAGATGGTCTTTCAAAATTCCTGCTTCTGAAAGTGGTCTGTTAGATATTCTAGGCCTGTAGACAAAATAGATGCCCCAATAGTGCTGAGAATCTTTAGGTGACTATCCAGGCTGCCAGCTGTCTCTGTCTATTCCTGCAGTTTTTCAGAAATTGCTTGTTTGCATTTCCTGTTTTCTCAGGTATTATTATTTTCCTTCTCAGGTCTTTGATGGAGTTGAAGACCAGATAGTTACAGTTACAATCCTCTCATATCTTAGCTAATAACATACTAGTACTAGAGTTAGAATCTTCAGGATAGGACAGCTATTGGAGGAATCTCAGTAATTTGCCATTTACCTATGGTCTGGACATTTAGCTTGTCTTTCTTGTTTGATGTTGTTCTTCTTGGTTGTAGTTCCACTTTTGTTTATGTTATTACCCTTTGTTTCTCCTGGACAATACTTGATAATCATTCTTATTGTATATAGTTTGCATTAGGTTTAGAACCCTCTTATTTAGACAAAAAGGGGAAATTAGTGGTATTTGCTCCACCCATGACCTTGGGCTTTACAGCCCAAAGGAGGCAGTGTTTCTTGCCATCATATGTGACTGTTTAACTACCAGCTTTCCTGGTGCTTGAGGAGGCCAGAGAGGGCATCAGATCCCCTGGAGCTGGAGTTACAGATGTTTGTGAGCTAACATGTGGTTACTAAGAACCCAGTCTGGGCCATTTACAATTCAGCTCCAATGATTATTTATTTATGTATTTATTTATTTATCTATTGATTGATTGGTTGGTTGGTTGGTTGGTTGGTTGATTTACTATTTATGAGATGGAGTCTCATTATGTAGCCCTGGCTGGCCTGGAATTTGCTATGTAGACAAGGTTGATCTCAGACATCTACCTACCTCTGCCTCCCAAGTGCTGAGATTAAAGGCATGTACCACCAACCACCATGCTCCTTTGAAAAGGCTTTTTTAAAGCCCAAGCAAAGCCATGTGAATAGGTGTGTCTCTCCTGCTTACAAGCTGTGTGGAAGGTAGTCCACTCCCTAGAGAGAAGGAAACAACAAGGAAGAAGACAGAAATCCCGACCTGATTGGATTTGAGACGTTAAGGGTAGATTCATTCACTGGAAATGGAGTGAGACTGGGTATAATTAGACTAATATCTTTGCTAAATCCAGCTACTGACAGACCAAGACATACACACACACACACACACACACACACACACACACACACACACACACCTATCTATCTATTATCTATCAATCTATATATCTATCTCTATATATCTATCATCTATCTATCTATATCATCTCTCCTTCTTCTCTCCCTTGAAACAGTGTTTCACGTACTATAGCCCAGGCTGGCCTTGAACTCAGTATGTGCGTGGCTCTGAACTGCTGCTCCTTTTGTGGCCATCTTCCAAATCCTGGGATTACAGGCATGTGCCACCACCGACTTTCAGTAGTGCTGGAGATCAAACCAGGGTTTGTGTGTGCTAGGCAAGCACTCTATCAACTGAGCTACATCCTGTTACATAGTGAAATGTAGCCCCCAGCTCACTGTGAGTGGTGCCATCCCCGGGCTAATAGTTCTGGGTGCCATAAGAAAGCAGTACCACAAAGGATAAGCCAGTAAGGAGCACTCCTCCATTGCCCCTGCTTCAATTCCTCCCTCCAGATCCCTGCCTTGAGTTCTTTTCCTGACTTCACAAGCTATAAGAAGAAATTAACCCTGTCCTCCCCAAGTTGATTTTGGTCATGGAGTTTTATCACAGCAATAGACAGCTAACTAAGACACACAACATACCTTGAAAGCTGAGCACAGGTATGTGACCTATGTGTCCTCGAAGTCTCAGCCAATAAGTACCACACAGATTTTTGAAACAAGGGGAGAACAGCCAAGCAGGATTCTGCCTGATGGAGGGAAGTAGCAGCCAGGGCTATATCCAGAGCAGCAGGGGCGCTCAGGACCATAGAAGATGACTGTGTGCCTCTAAGCCTTGACCTTGTGTCCACTTGAGGATTATGTGAGAGTTCAAGACCTCTAAAATGTTTTCATTATGTTTCTTTGCTGTGTGGTGGGGAGGGGATGGTTTGTACATTCAGACTGTCCTGCATTTGGAGTGTCATGGCTTTCTGCAATCCCAGCACTTGGTAGATTGAGGCCAAGAGATTATCGTAGAATGTCATAGGCCAATGGATATCATAGGAGCTAGAGAGATGATTCAGCAGTTAAGAGCACTGGCTGCTTTTCCAGAGGACCTGGGTTCAATTCCCAGCACCCACATGGCAGCTCAAAACTGTCTGTAACTCCAGTTCCAGGGACTCTAACAGCCTTACTAGACATACATACAGGAAAAACACCAATGCACATAAAATTTAAAAAATAATGAATTATTCTTTAAAAGGATTGTTATAGGAGTGACACTATCCTGGGCTACACTGTGGGACTCTGACCCCCAAAAATAGTAAAATCGGGCATCAAGTCAGCAAGATGTGCAGAGGGAAAATTCACCTGACCCCAAGCCTGATGACCTGAGTTAGACTCAGATGATGACAGAGAGAATCACCTCCTTCAAGTTGTCCTCTTACCTAAGCTGTGGCACATTTGTGCTCACCTCCCCCACCCACACAAAATAAATGAATAAAGTATCATTTTAAAATATAAAATAAGGCCATCAAATTGGTTTCTGTATCTTGCAAGGAACTTTGAGACCCAGGGTGCTATGCTATCACTCTGGGAGTCACATGAGCCCTTCCCCACCCAGCCCTCACCCTACACCTACCTTCTACTATGAACCAAGCAGCCTCTGTGCCACCAGATGCTCTTTCTGTGGGCCCGGAAATAAGTTTGTCCTGGGTTGTCAGTGTGAGCCTTCTGTCTATGGAGCCAGGGCCCAGTGGGAGAAGGTGACTGTTGTAAGACTGGATGCCTAGGATCCATACCTGTCACTGGACACTGGAGCTCATAGCATCTTTGCTGAAAGCAGCTTAGCATCCTCCGAGCTTAGGTCAGGTGGGCAGTTGCCTCTCTGACTTGGCTGTTTCTTAGGACTTCACACAAACACCTTACACATTCAAACGCTTATCCTCTCCATTGAGCACACAAGTAAATGAAGCCCTTATTGTCACTGGCTGCAAATGAGAAGCTTCTAGGCTCCTGCCCACTCCAGGCCCCCAATTAAGTGACCTGATAAGAAGGTCCAGAGACAGTATGTGCTCAGTAAGTCACAGGACTTTGGGCAGGTGGCTTCTTCTCTCTGACTTAGGTTGACCCTGGTTATTCCAAAGGTCTTTGGGAGTTGGGGAGGACATGCGTTCCTCAGAGACTTTTTTTGGCAGATCTGTTTGGAGCGGCACCTGGAGGGGCCCTGACTCTTCAAGAGAAACCTGGGTGGGCGGCCCCTGGTCCCATTCCTCCCTTCTGCATGTGCAGTTGTTTGGGGGACAGTTCCTGGGGAATGGGTGGCTCTCCAGATGGCCAGAGAGGAAATCAGAGAAGTTTCATGTACTCCATCTGCCTGTGTGTATCATGCCCACCATCCTCAGCTCCCAACCCGCCCAGAGCCTCCAGTTCCCACAAACAGATGCCTCTGAACAACCCCCCTCTGTTCTCCTGGGAGCCCCGTTTTCCCAGCTGGCCAGCTGTCAAGCCCATGAGCTGCTGGTTCTGCATCATCACGTGCTCCAGGCCAGATGGTACCTGTCAACATCAGCTGCCATGCTGCTATGATGGGCAGCAGCCTCACACATGTCCCTGTGTGTAAGAGGTACGGCCTGACCCAGCTTCACTCCCTCTCTGCCGTACTCTGCACCCCCACCCTAATGCCGTCACCACCCTGCCTACATGTGTCCTCAGCATGCCCCCACAGGGAGACACTCTGTGCTCTAGCTGCAGAGGGGAAGGCCCACGGAATATTCTCAGCACCTGGCAAGCCGTGGGAGCTTAATAAAGGTTAATCATGAGCATGGCACCCCTAGAACTTTTTCTAAGATATCTAGTGTGGGGAAGGAAGCATTCTGGAAGATCTATGGTAGTCAGCTGCCACAAAGGTCTGGCAGAGTGTGACCCCGGGAACAGGCGGGGCCCAGCCCTGCAGAGGGGCAGCCTCCCTGCAAGGTTAGACGGACCAGTTACTCACTCACCAGGTTGAAATGTAGGGTCCCTTTGCCACAACAGGAAAGCTGCTAGAATCAGTCAAAGAGGCTGGATGACAGGTAAGGGGAAGCTAAAAGGGCAGTGTGGTCAAAAAGAACAAAGATGACGTCCTGAGGGTCACAGCCAAGGAGGCTAGGCAGGGAGCACAGAAGAGCCTCAGCTGTCTGCTGCACAGATGCAAGGAGCCTGCTGACCAACATCCTGCCATTGTCAGGGCAGGCAACACCCAGAAACACACATCTGGTACTTCCACAGGCAGACAGTACAATTCCATCCACCCACCCACACATCCATCTATCCATCCACCCACCCACACATCCATCCATCCATCCACCCACCCACCCATCTACCCACCTATATTCCCCATTTTCTTCCAAACATTCTAGACAGCACTTTGCTGGGCTCTGGTGTGTCAGTTGTGAACAAGATAGACGCTGTTTGTGCCCCTGCTGAGTCTTACCAGCCAGGAGGTGAATATGGAGGGCCATGGGCAAGGTCTTCAGATCTGAACAGCCTGCCTTCTCCAGGGTGCCCATTTCTAAGGCCCTAGCCATGCCCCAGGCTCAGCCCATCTGTCACTGTCCTTCTGTACCTCAGCCCCCTTTAGGCCTATTGCAAAGGTCTCTAAAGAAGCAAACTTGACTTGGGGCTGAGTCACCCTACCAGGCTATAGCTGCCACTGCCAAGTCCATCCCTTACCAGCAGGCCTTACTCACATCCCTTATGGCCATGTGGCCAGAGACAACTCAGGCCTACCAGGCAGGGACCCTACAGCTACCACCATGGCTCAACCTTGACCCTTTCTAGACATCCTTCCTGTCCCCAGGACCTTATGCTACCTTGTCCTCACAGAGTTTCTTGGACTGGGGCAGAGGACCCCAACAAGGACCCATGAGCTGTCTACTGGGAAGCAGGCTGTAGACCCTGCTGTAGACAGAAACCGAAATTCAGGGAACACACAGTATATCTTCACCCCTTCTCCGAGGCAGAGTCCACAGCCCCTGCTCAAGAATCATTATTGGGCGCATCATCTCACATGTCCTGGAAACTGGGCGTGCAGGGCACAGAATTAAGAGAAGCAATGGAGAAAGGGTGTTATCAGACTCTAGTGTCTCTGACACAGACACCATGTCCCCTGTTGGGCCAGGTAGAGAAATAGAACAAGCAGGAAACATGAGCTGTAAAGTGACTCTCATGGAGAAACAGATTCGAGAAGTGAGAAGTGAAGTGGGGTTGGGGGTGGTGAATGTGTGTGGATGTGGGAATGTGTGTCAGTGTGTGTGTGTGTGTGTGTGTGTGTGTGTGTGTGTGTGTGTGTTTGCTTTGTAAGTTGCTATATGCACATCCGTTTGTGTGTGTGTGCATGCATGCATGCATGTGAGTTCATACTTAGGGAAGGGGTGGAGTTTTACCTTGAATATCTTCCTCGATTGCTTTCCAACTTTTTTAATTTTTTTTTAAGAAATGACCTTCCCAGTTTGGGGTTGGTACTGGGAAGTCTTTTTGTTTGTTTGTTTTTGTTGTTGTTGTTTGTTTAAAGATTTATTTATTTATTATGCATACAGTATTCTGCCTGCATGTATGCCTGCAGGCCAGAAGAGGGCATCAGATCTCATTACAGATGGTTGTGAGTCACCATGTGGTTGCTGGGAATTGAACTCAGGACCTCTGGAAGAACAGCCAGTGCTCTTAACCTCTGAGCCATCTCTCCAGCCACCCAATTTATTTTTTAAGATAGTCTATCACCAAACCCAAAACTCATGGACTCAGCCAGGCTGTCTCCAGAAGCTCCAGGGATCTCCTGTTTCTGCCTCCCGGGCACTGAGACCGAAGACACTGTAGCCAGCTTTCGGCCATGGGCGTTGGGGACCCAAACTCCTCTTTATGCCTGTGCAACAAACAATTTACTGACTGAGCCGTCTCCCCCACCCCTTGTATGTCTATTTTCATGTGTCTGCATGCCCATGTCCTTGGTCATCACTGTGTCTAGATGTGCATGTGTAAACGTCTTAGGTGCTCGTGTAAACACCTATGTATAGTGTACATGTTTTTCTTGTGTTTCCAGATGTGCTCATGTCATTTGTTTGTTGTTTGTTTTAAGTTTTCCTGAAAGAAGGTCTCACGTAGTCCAGGCTGGCTCACGTAGCTGAGGATGGTCTTAAATTCCTGACCCTCCTGTTCTACCTCACCAGTGCTCCTCAGATATGTACCGCCATGACCAAGTGTGTAACTGTTACGTTTTGTTGGCATAGATGTGCTTGTGTGTTTGTATGTAGGCATCTTCAGGGCTCTGTGTCCTTTTTAACTGCTTGTGTGTGCTTTTGTGTTGTCTGTGCATGTGTGTGCGTGTGCGTGTGTGCGTGTGTGCGTGTGTGCGTGTGTGTGTGTGTGCGTGTGTGTGTGTGTGTGTGTGTGTGTGTGTGTGTGTGTATGTGTGTTTGGGCAGGGAGGGGTTAGGTAAAGGAGTGTGCCCTCACCCCACTATGAAGTTATTATAAGACATTGTTGGGACCCAGGCCTGTCTCGGGTTGGTGACTCACCCCTAATGTTGTAGGCCATGGACCAGCAAGTCCCCACGCACAGCCTGTGAGCCTGACTCTGGGCCCTGAGTCTGGTTGGGTTTGGAGCCCAGAGACTATGTGTCCCTGACTCCCCTCTTCCAACCCTGGAACCAGCTGGAGCCTCCCACAGCCCACATGGAGCCCCTGCCAGGCTGTGGACAGCCCCCAGGCCTGCTACACAGGACTGCACTGGGTACAGCTGGGCTCCAGGGCTAGCAAAACTGTAACATGGATACCCACTGAGAAGCACAAAAGGACACAGGGGTAGTGAATGGCTGCTGGGCCCTAAGTGGCCATCCCCTCCTCATGCCAGCTTGGACTTTGAGAGGACACCCCCAAGTTTAGGACTGCTGCCATTGGCTGCCCTCCAGGACCCCTAGTAACTTACATACCTCTTTAGGATCTAGGCTCCTGGGATAGAAGGGGTTGTTGCTAATAGAACCATGGCATGTAGTTGCACAGTTGTGTACTGAACAAATACCTGGCTGAGTGACAACAGGTGCTGAGAGGCAGGCTAGATTCTGCCTTGCAGGCGAGGAGCTCCGGTGTCCGGCTGCCCAGTCTTCCCACACACTTGCTCAATGGGAACTGTGCTCAGTGGGGCGTCCCTCTAACAGACAACTTGTTCCCATTCTCACAAAAGATGTTGTCTTCCTCTGGTTGCTGGGCGGGCGGGAGGCCCAGCCTTCGTCATTAGCCCTGGACCCGGTGCCCTGTGCCCATCTATCAGGGTCCTCTCCACCTTTCTGGCATTTTCCTGGCCTATCCCTATAGACTTCTCTCTTCGGAGGCCAAAAGTGGGACCCAAAAGTCTTGCTTTAATCTGTGTTCCCATTTTAGAGAGGTAAACAGACCCGGGAAATTCAGTAACTGGCCTCTCGCCACACCTCCCCTCTGCCCCTCCCCTCCCCTCCTCTGCATCCCAGTGCGCCCCTGGCCTGACTGATCACTATCCTAGACTGCACAAACTGAGGAGGTTATCTCAACAGGGCAAGAACCAATGCTGCATCTTGTCTGCTGAGCCACTGTGACTCAGACGCCCCAACGAGTCCCCCGACTCCAGATCTGGCCTTGAACCCTCTACCCAGACACACCCCAGCTCAATCCCTTTGCCCAGCACCACCCTGCCGCACAATGACTGCAATGCTGTGCTGATTCAGCGTTCTTTATTTCCTTAGGAAAGTAACTGGGGGGATCTTGGGGACCACGGGGAAAGCAGCTTGTCCCATCATGACAAACCTGGGTAGAAGGAACAAAGACAGGTCTGAGGGAGGACCCTAGGGTGAACACTCTTCAGCAGAAACAAAGGGCATCCTGACTCCCATCCCTCAAAGCCTAGCTTAGCCCAGGGCTTGGGAAGGGAGCTGACCAATGACGTCTTCCCCTGGGGAGTGGGTGCAGGAGGGCATCCTGCTCTCTTACCTCTCCAGATTCAACTGGAAGCTGTGTATCGGTTGCTATGAGGTATGTCTCGATAGTAGGGGTCAACTGAAGTCAAGGTTCTGCAGGAAGAAAGGAAGCTGATATAGGGTGGGTGACCAGGCTTGCGCCTCTCTCCTCTGCCTCCCTCCCTGAGATCCCAAGAGCCTGCAAGGCCCAGACAAGGACAGCCAAACCACAGACATTCTCCGCCTGCCAACTGGAGCCTTTACTCTCCAAGTGGAGGTATGGAAGAACTGAGCAGGAGTCACAGGAGGGGCAGGCCCACAGTTCATTCATCTCTAAATCCATCCTCCACCATCCCCGACATCATGGAGGAGAGGAGACATGCAGAGGAAGGAGTCACTAGACAGAGCCGAGGGAAATAAACCTGGGCAGGTAGGAGGCCAGAGGAAATGGCCTCACAGATACAACAGAGGCAGTCGATAGGGCTGAGCCAGCCTGGAGGAGGCTGCCAAGTGAGGAAAGGGGACAGGGGCAGAGCTGAGGGGGCATGCTACCTTGCAACATGGGGGTGCAGGTTCCGCAGGGTCTCCGTGGGGTTGGGAGTGGCATCCATGCGGGTAACCGGCTCATTGAGGGCGTAGCCTCCTGGTTTCTGGGGCTGGATGCCTCCTCGAGTCCAGCCTTCTCGGTCCAGCCCCTTGGGGATGTTCTCAAAGTACCTAATATAGTGCAAGGGTTGTTGGCCACCACTTAACCTCTTTCTGAGGCCTGCCCTACCCTTCACTACCAACCGATCTTGGGCCTCAGAGCTCTTCAGTTCCCTCGCCTCTGCCCATACACCTGAGCCCTTGTCCACCAAGGACATTCTCACTCAGGAAGCCTGTTCTCATTCCTGGAGCCGAGTGCCTCTACCTCACTCCAAAGCTCAGACAGGTGTGGAGAGCAATGAAGAGGATCTGTGGTATACTCACCTGTGACCCTGCCAGAACCCAGGGAGGAGCCCTGCTCCACCAGGCTCCCCTAAGCCTCTGATTTCCTTCCATCCACCCAAAGAGCTGAGACTTAGGCCAAGTTTTGAGACACAAAATGACTAAGACTTGGATCCCACCCTTGGCTGATGAAGACAGAATGCCAGGATGCCCATAGGTCCATTTGGAAATCAGTGATTACAGCCCTTGGGGGTTTTGGGATCTCCAGCAAGAAACAGAGTGCCTGATACCTGGCAGGAATTCCTGACAGGTAATGGGGACAGGTGTGTGGGCAGGGTAGGGACTTGCAGAAAAGACTATTGCCTGAGAAGGGCCTACGGGGGCCGCAAAAGGGGAGCGGTCACCTAAAGAGGGACAGATCTTTGTCTCCCAGCACCCAAAATGCTCCCCTTCTCCCCATCACCTTTATGAGAAGGAGAGAAGTTTCTGTGCTCCCAAGCTGAGGCCCAAGGGTTTACCCAGAAGCCACCAAAGGCTCTTCCAGCTCAGACCTCGATTGCTGGCTGGTCCTCAGTCAGAGCACTCTGCAGTCTAGACTCCAGTGCTACCTTCCTACAGCCCCCATCCCAGCTTCCTGTTCCTCCTTCTCTCTGCTAACCCACTGCCCATGGACACCTCCCTGCAAAAAAAAAAAAAAAAAAAAAAAAAGGAAAGGAAAGGAAAAGGTATTAAACTTCCTTTTTCCGCTGCTCCTAGATGCACTCTTAGCAACTGATGTGGCTGCAGACCGTTTACCATTCCTGAGCCCACCAGCCTGGCCCTAGTATCTCATCTGCCTGTCTGTGTGAGAGCCCCCTCCCCGGGAGCTGCTAAACCTGCTTCTCCTGAACAAGGAGCCCCCAGGAAAAAGCTGTTACCTTGGGGACAGCTTTTCAGGTAGTGACTAATGGGTCTGGGATGTGACTGTTCTGGCTCTCACCCTCAGGTGGAGACAGCTCAGAGCTGTGTGCCTTACGTTTTTGTCTAGAGTTTCTGCCACAGGACAGCTGGCCTCATAACAGCCCATCATTGTTTGCTTTCCTTTGCATTCAACTTGCATAAGCCCCCGAAGGACCACTCTCCCAGTGGGGGGCTGGCATGGGATGCTCAGTTGACGGTCTGTTTCTGGGAGAGCTCAGTGTGGTTCTTGGTTCTCTTCCAAGGGTTATGGCTCATGACTTGCTCTGCCTCATTTGCGGTCTGTCAAATGGGTCTCAGCTTTTGGCCAGGAAGGAAGCCTTACCCTTGGTTGTAGGTAGTCAGGTACCGCTGATCTCTGTCAGATTCATAAGAGCCCCGAACATAGCTGGGGTTGTTAATCGTGAACCCTGTGGGCTCCTGCACAAGATGAAGACAGGATGTTCAGGACTCAGGTGAATTTTTAGGGGTAAGGATGGGTGTGGCACTGTTACCTTGTTCCCCACAGACTCTCTGCCAAGCAGGGCAACATTTGTCTGTTGCATCCGCTGGGGTGGCTGGTAGGACCTGTGGCTCATGCTGGCAGGCTGTGGGCTTGGAGTAGGCATCTGTAGGGAGCAGAGCCACAAGATGGGAGGCTGGGTGGCTAGCTGAAGTTATATAACTGAGGAAGGATGGGCAGGGTGCTTCCACCCCCTGCCAAATCATTCTGAGTTTCAAAGCACACCTCTCTGCCCTGTCCCCAGCTTTACGTTCCATCTGAGACACCCTTCATCTACCTCTCCAGACAGTCTGCCTGTTCCCATTCTTCCATGCTGGGCCCCTGTCACTCACTCTGGGGTTCAAGGTCCTTTCATTCACTCGGCTGTATCCTGTGTCCCGATCAGAGCCTCTGGCCAGCACAGGCAGAAACTCACTTCCCTGAAGGGAGCAAAGCAGCCGTGGGTACCACCCCGTCACAATTCCAAGCCAGGTGCAATTGTCCCCACAGGTGGCCCTGCCCCCCCAGGAGCACAGCACTTACCTGAGGGTGACTTGTAGGGAGGAAGTCTGACTTGGTGACACTCCGTCCCTGGTGGAGGATCTGGGGAGGGGTGCACAGTGGGAAATCAGCTTAGCCCCCCTTGCCCTCAGTGGCTCCCACACCCTCTGATTCTAGCCCCCACTGTCTCAGGCATGCAGAAGGGCTCTGGACGGACAGGTGTGACCAGTGCAACTGAAGAATAGGTGGAGTTTCGTGGAATGACCAACCCTATGGTCCTGAATGGGAGCCAGCAGGGAAAGTTTCCATCTGAGCATTGAGTGACCTTGGCCCTGCCCCTTCACTTACTTGGACCTCAGTATTCTCATCTCTAAAGGGATGCCCTGACCGCAGTAGTGGTGTTCTTTAATGCTATTTCACTCGGTACTTGACTGGAGGGCTTTGTGTCAGAAGTTTAAAAAGTGACTGCAGACCCCTAGTCTTGAGAATTTCAATGCTCCTGAAACAACACTCACGGGGTCCCCGGGAAACGCCGGTGAGGGTGGCTGGAAGACAATGGGATTCTTGGTAGACTCTTCAGTGAAGCCCGTTTCTTCTTTGGAACCGATTGTCTTCTTGAGCAAGAGATCTGCAAAAGCCACAGTTCTGTGTCCCAGCAGGACAGGGACAGACTCCAGGGTCGAGGCCAGGAAAGCAGAAGGAAGAATAGGAACTAACAGGCCAGGAGTAGCTGTGGCCAGGCCCTAGCGACCCTGCTACAACAGCAGGCCAGGGCAATGAGTTCAGCCCGGGGACACAGCTCCCGCAAGCCACCTGTGTTATGTCTGTAGTCTGCTCTCCCCTGGTGCCCCGGAGTCTCCCCAAGGGGTTGGAGAAGGAAGGCCAAGCTGGGAGGACCTACCTGGGTGGTTTGGAGTCTCCTTGATGTACTTGGAATTGTACTCAGAAGTCATGAAGCGTGGGCCCTGGAACACACAAACCAGGACAACAGGGACACAGTGAGCCAGGGTGGAAGGTGAGCATTCCATGACAGTAGTGGTAACTCTTTGGATGCATGAACTCCCAGTGAGCCTTAGAGGAGGAGACTAGCACAACACCCCAAAACATCTAATACGCCTGATGAGGCATGCCAGATGCCTCCATGATAATTCCAAGTCATGCACCATGCTGAGTTCTTGGAAATGACCCTGAGGAACTCAAACAGAAGCAAGGGGGTCATGATAAAGGGGGAAGAGCTGATGGAAGAAAATACACATAAGCTTGGTCATGGGACACACGGGACAGGGCAGGGTATGGTGGCCATTTTGATACAGTTTGATAACTATCAAATTGAAAACGCCTTGCTCTCTGCAATGTTTCACGGGGCCCCGAGCCCACATGCAGTAGCTCCCTGAGAGAGTAATCACAGGTCCAAGCTCTGCAGGGTGGAGGGGGCTGATGTGGCCCCACAGCCCTTCCCATTCCAGCTGGAGCAGACATCCACTCACATAGTGCGAGTTCTCCCACTCCATAGAGCCCTTGTCCTGCTGCTGGTGGAGCAGGGGGACCTCCTTGGGCTCCAGCCCTGTGATGGTCTGAGGCCCGTGATCCTGGGTGTCGAAGTGGACCTTCCTAACCTGAAGGAGGGAATACAAGTGATTATCCTGGCAGGTGAGGGGTGCCAATCACTTTCTCCCCTCTGTTCTATACAGAGCACCTTCACGGCAGCCTATGTGTCTCTGTTACAGTGAAGCCAGTGGGGTCCCTTCTGTATCAGAGCTTGCAACGTCTTGCTCATAGTGATTCTCATACCCTGACAGCAGTCCTAGGGACACCAGGTCCTCAGGCTGCTGCTGGCACTCAACTCCTTGTTGGGCCCCACAACCAGAGACTCCTGCCTCGGGGCCTTTGCACTGATGTACTGAGGGGCACACACATCCTTTTGATAGCTCTGACTAAAGGGATGATGCACCCTCTTTTGAACCTTGCCCAGTGTCTCCATAGTAACAACCTCTTTCCCAGACCTTGGGCTTGTATTTCATCTCTCCTTCCTTGCATTGTATTTTCCTCTGCTCTTACTCCTTCCAATTTTTAAAAATTATTTTAATTTTAAAAGATTTATTAGTGGGGCTGGAGAGATGGCTCAGAGGTTAAGTAAGAGCACTGGCTGCTCTTCCAGAGGACCTGAGTTCAATTCCAAGCAACCACGAGGTGTCTCACAACCATCTGTAATGGGATCTGGCGCCCTCTTCTGGTGGGCAGGCATACATGCATATATAATAATAATTAAATCTTTTTAAAAAACAGATTGATTAGTATTTTATGTGTCTGTGCTTATATATGCCACATGTAGACAGGTGTCCACAAAGGCCAGATAAAGGCATCAGATAGCCTGAAACTGGAGTTGCAGGCAGTTATGAGTCTCCTGATGTGGGTGCTGGGAGCTGTACTCACATCCTCTGCAAGAGCAGCAAACACTCTTAATCTCTGAGTCATATCTCTTGCCATCATCATCCAAGTTGAGACACGGTCTCATGTGGCTCAGGCTGGCCTCAAACTTGATATGTGGCTAAGGATAACTCTGAACTCCTTAACCTGCTTCCTCCATCTCCCCAGTGCTGGGATTACAGGTAAATACCACTATGCCTGGCTTATGAAGTGCTGGGGATGGAACCCAGAGTCTCATGGATGTTAGGCAAGCACCCTACCCACTGAGCTACAGCCAAAGCACACTCCCTCCAAATTCAAAATGTGTTCAGAACAGATTGGTTGGATGAAGGAACACCCGTCCTCAGGACCACGGTGGTGACCTGAATGGTGGTGATAACGATGACAGGAGCAGAGAAGATGGGGTGACTGTGTGCAGGTGGGAGGTGGGGAGGGGTGGCAAAGGCTTTGAACAGGAATAGGACACTGCTTTCTGGGAGGATGGGGTAGAGGTGAGGGTGGTGACAGGGCGGTGGGGATAGCACGGATGAAGATAAGGTCACATTGGGGAGTGGTCCCCCACCCAAGACTCTGTCATCTGAGCTTTGTGCAGTGGTTGGAAGTACTGTTCCTGCTTGCTAGAAGGACCCCACCCTCCCTGCCTTCCTGCACACATCCTGGGTCACTCCTTCCCAGCATGGGCCCAGCACTGACCTCCTTGGAAAGTGGCCCTGAATTTAGCCTCTCTCGCCCATAGCCAGAGGTGGTCTGGTACAGGTTCCACGGCAGGGAGTGCTTGCCGACAGGCACTTCTAGGGGCGAGTAGCTCTGACTGGCCACAGACTTGGAAGTGTCGCGGATTTGTTCCCTAAAGGATAGGAGAAAGCAAGAGCTGCGACCTCCGGGGGCCATCTGCCTTGTTCTTGGGCTGAGGGCTGCCGGGCTTTGCCTTGGAGCGTGGGGCAATGACATCTCTGGTAGCTAAAATCCAGCAGGGTAGAGGTGGGAGGAAAGGGGCAATGGAAACTGTACCCCATGGCTGGATTGTCCAAGGTGTCCAGGTGGGGTTGATAGGAGACCAGGGGCCGATAGTTGGATTTGTAGCCTGTGCCTACATGACTCCCCATTCGGGGCTTGAACTCCTCCCGACCTGCCAGGGAGCAAGAGCAAGAGAGGATCAAAGGTCATCAGAAAGGGAGGAGTGGTTTCCAGGGTCAGCATCCCCCAGGGCCCAGGAGCCACTAAGCCCGGGGAATACCCAACATCCTAGGTGATGGAAGCTGGGTAGGCCTGGCCCTTCAGGGCACTATGATGGCAGGAAACAGAGCCAATGGAGTGGGGACACAAGAACCATGTGGCAGACTCACTGCAGTGACAAGACAAGAGAAGCAGGTGGCTGGACAAGGCCAGCTTGGTAGTGAGAGCCCTTGGGTTCCGGGAATAGCAGAACAGCTCTGTGGGGCAGGTCGCTGTAGTAGGATTGACCGAGAGACTGTGCTCTCCTGGCCCCTCTTCCCACCCAGGGTCCCACATCGGGGGTCCTCACCATAGGCTGTGCAGTAGCTGGTAGCATAAAACTTCAGAGGGTCAGAGCATCCCCCCGAACTCATCTTCACATAAGGA
Source organism: Onychomys torridus (assembly GCF_903995425.1). Lineage (NCBI taxonomy): Eukaryota > Metazoa > Chordata > Mammalia > Rodentia > Cricetidae > Onychomys > Onychomys torridus. The sequence continues at coordinate 129,256,313 of NC_050443.1, forward strand.
GAGACAACCCCGAGAGGGAGTTTTCCCATCATGGTGCTGTGGGGCAGGGCCCCGCAGGCCTGAGAAGAAACCCAGGGGGGCCTCAGGAGTCCTGGCCCCAGGCTCCAACCCCAGCAGTGGCAATCACCCCTCACAGACTCGAGTCCTTCTCATGAGGCCCCTGTTCCCATTTCTGGACACTGCATCTCAAGCCAAAGGAAGAACCTGTCTTTGATTCTCTCACTGGCTTATCTCATACCAGCTTTCAAATGCCCCCACTTTAGAGCCAAGAGACTCAGTGCCAAGGAATGAACTGAAGTTCTTGACAAGAGCCAAGAGCTGGGATTCAGACCTGGGGTATCTGAATCCTAGTCCTCTGGTCCGCCCCCCGCCACGTGTGTGTGTGTGTGTGTGTGTGTGTGTGTGTGTGTGTGTGTGTGTGTCTTATGGAGTACATGACCAGATGACTGCCAACCTGGGGTTTCTCTCCTGTGAGACATACCCCTCACCACCATCTTTTACTCAGTTCCTTCCCCAACCCCCTCCCGCGGGAAGCTCACGGCGCTCTCCTGGGGCCTTAGACAGTCGGCCCCACCCTCACCTGCCCTCTGCAGCTGTCTCTGAGGTCGGCAGAGGCCACAGGAGGCAGGAGCTGCTGAGAAGCCGGCCCTCCTGAGGTAGAGATGGCCAAGCTAGAAGAAACAGAGTGTTGCTTAGCAACCAGCACCTAGCAACAGCGTCCCAAGCCTCTGAAGCCCTTCTCAAGTCATGGCCCACTGAAGGGCTGACCTGCCCAGGAGGGGAGTGTCAGGCACGGCACAGACTTGGTCCTATCTCCACGACTCTGGGCCCAGCTGCCTACACAAGACCATGAACAGTTGCTCGTCCTAACTGACGTGAAATAAACGATAACCCTGGCCAATCACTCCCATTATAGAGTGTACCCACTTCTCACCAGACGCACTCCATCCTTTATCTCCATCCTTCTATTGGCTCTTCCAGGTAGCTGTTATTATCCTCTCTTCCACCAGCCAGAGATCTCAAAATCAAAAAAAATAACCCAATTGAGATTCCACGTGGGTGGATTCTGATCCCGCTCTTATGCCTCTTGGTAAATTAATGTTTACTCTGTTCTGCTCTAGCCAAATCTGTGCTAAGCTCTTTACACACGTTACCTCTTACAATCTCCTAGACTCCCCCATGAGCTTGGGGCTCTTGGTATGTGGCCAATAACCACAGCAGCTCCAACCAGGCTTGCTGGCTTTCCTAAGGTATCTTTCCTTTTCAGGACCTCACTTCTCCATCTTAAGTATGTAACTTCTGGCAGAAAAGTGTGGGTCCAGCACTCGATGGACGGAAGGGGACAACACTGTTACTTGCTTGCAAGCCGTTGTCTCGAGGCAGCCCCCAGCCGGCTCCGGGGATTGCCCTAACAGCCTGCAGCCTCCAGTTGGTTTTCAGCCTTGTAAACCCTGGGGCAGTTGGCTCTCCAGGGGTAGAGGAGGGACTCTGATCAGTGTCTGCCAATTACTGGGGTGCAAATTCTACCATCTCTGCTGCTTTCAGTCAATGCTGTGGCCCAAATGGGACTTCAAATAATTTCATTTTGAGCACAGCAGGGGTTAACAGCCAGCCTGTAGATTCCCTGCCTTCAGCTGTCATGAGTGTGGGAACTTCTCTTCTGGGACACGTGACCTGTGAAGAAAAGGAACACAGAGAGAAAGGGGCTACCCTGCCTCGGGATATCTGCATGTCACATTAGCCCTACCAGCACCAGGGATCATGAGCATGTCATACCCCAACAGAGAAACACTGGCTTCAGAAGTGACTGTAGTCTAGGAGGGCAAACTGAGGCACACTGGATTCTCACCCTCCAAAGTCATGACTCAGCCCAGAGGTCAGGGGCACTCAGCCTTGCCTCCATCAAGCAGTTCCAGCTTGCCAACAGAGAGGCTCATGGGCACTCCACACAGGAATCATGGGAAGATTGAGAAGGTCATCGGTGGGGCACACCCGGGGCACGGACAGAGAGCAGTGCTCCTCCGCCACCCCTGGGGAAGAGGTCACAGCCTGAGCTCATATCTGAAGCTGGGTGCACAGGCCGTGGCTCTGCCACCAAACATACATGAAACTTGGTACAGGGTATGTATGCCTTAACAGCCCTTTCTGGAAGACAGAGACAATGATGACAACTTCCTGTGGGTTGTGCACAAATGAAGCATTAGCCAAGCACCAGGGCATGGAAAAGGCCATCTCCTGAGTTAAGGGAAGCCCTGGAGGGAGATGCTGCGAGCGTGTGCCTGTGCCTGTGCCTGTGCATGTGTGTGTGTAAATGTATGTATGTATGAACATGGTATGCATGTGCGTGTCAGAGGGAAGCCTCAATGTAGCACCTTAGGCACTGGCTTGGTTTCTTTTCCTGTCGTTTTGTCAAGATACTCTGAAAAAGGCAACCTCGGGGTTTATTCAGCTCTCAGTCCACGCATACAGCCCAGCAAGGCAGAGAAGTCTAGGTGATAGCAGCTTGATATAGCTGGTTTCCTTACATGCACAACTAGAGAGCAGAGAGCAGGGTCTGGAGAGGTGGCTCGGTGATAAGAGCACTTCCTGCTCTTTCAGAAGACACCACTTCAGGTGACTCACAGCCACCTGTAATTCCAGCTCCAGGAAATCCTATACCCTCTAAGAAAAGAGCAAATGAATACGTCTTACTGTCCAGCTAGGTTTCTCCATTTTATACAGTCCAGGTCCCTCCCCCTGGACAGGAAATAGTACGTCCTTAATTGAAATAGATCTTCCCACATCTGTTAATCCAGGGGCAGAGGCAGGGAGACCTCTGTGGGTTTGAGGTCAGCCTAATCTAATATTGAGTTCCAGGACAGCCAGGCCTGCAGAGACAGACCTTGTATCAAAAAACAAAACAAAACAAAATAACCCTTCCTATAAGCATACCCTATAGCCCATCTCCCAGTAATTTCTAGGTCCTGTCAAATTGACAATGAATACTGACCACTGTAGGCTTCTTCCACATTTTGTTTGAGACACAGTCTCTCACTGGTCTGGAACTTTGCCACATAAGTCATGCTATCTGGTCCCTGAGCTTCCAGGAATCTGCCTGTCTCTGTCTCCCATCCTGCCATGGCTGGAATTACAAGTCCATTCCTCCACACACAGCTTTATATGTTGTAGCAGGCTTTCTTGGGCTGCCAGCCCCCCAATCATGACACAGAGACTTATTAATTATGAATGCTCAGCCTTAGCTTAGGCTTGTTTCTAGCTTGCTCCCTTTTTTCCTTTAACTTAAATTAACCCATTTCTCTTAATCTATGTGCTGCCCTGAGGCTCGTTTACCTCTTTATACTCTCCATCCTGCTTTCCTGCTTCCTCCATGTCTGGCTGGCTCTGGTGGGCTGGTCAGCTCCCCTTTGCTCTCTGCTCACCAGCCCCACCTATCCCTCTTCTGCTTATCTATTGGATGTTCAGCTTTTTATCAGACCAATCAGGTGCCTTAGGCAGGCAAGGTAAAACAGCAGCATATCTTTACGAGTTAAACAAATGTAGCGTAAACAAAAGCAACACATCTTTACATAGCTAAATAAACGCAACACATCTTTACATAGTTAAACAATTATTCTATTCCACAACAATACTCGGTTCCCAGGGACCCAAACTCAGACCCTCATGCTTGTGAGGCAAGTGCTTTACCTACTGAGCCATGTCCCTGTTCTCTAGGCTAAGGGTTAAGGCAAACAGCTAAAGACAGGAATTCCATAGGATCTCAGACACAGACATGTGATGGGGTGGAAGAAAGCTCTACTCTGAGTCTGAGCTCAAAACTGTCTCCTCTGTGGGACTATTCTGAGCCTGCTTCTGCATCTGCAAGCTGGGAGGACACATCTGACTCTCAAGGTCAGGGGCTTTGGTGAGATGACATACCTGACAACCACGTCTGGCAATCTGTACAGGCAGAGGGGAAAGAGGACTCTCCACCAGGAAGGTAACAGCAAATATGAAGTGGCCTTCAGCCTGAGTTCTGAGACAGGTCCTGTGTGGTCAGACCCTGCACAGGGAAGAGAGGAGGGAGGAAAGTTCTAGAGAGCCCCTTTGGGCATCTTGGGCTGCTGGGGCTTACAAAAGTGGCAGCTTAGGGCTGGCAGTCCCAGGTTGCTGCAGACCTTGTTTACTGTTATGGAGCGACATCTAGTGGCTGTAATCCAGAACTGTGGGTGAGAACATTAATAGAGTTGGGACTCCTTGGAGGAGCTTGCAGAATGGACAGATGGCCAGAGTCTGGTTCACCTATGCACCCCTACACACCCACGCTTCAGAGCAAACTCGATAGGCCTGATCTCATGAGTGGCTGAAGCCTAAGGGCTTCCCACATGGATGAAGGTCCTTGCAACCAAATTATGTGACTTGGGCCCCTCTGTGTAGGGTTTTCCTACTTCTACAGAGAAGTTAACAATCCTTTCAATTGAGGTTGAAAATCCAGGACCCACACCACCCACATTCTTCCCATAATTGTTCCTATTTATTAACTACTGCCTCTGTGCTAGGCACTTATGGAAACCCTCTCAGGTGCCTGCCCTGAGGAAATTTCTCCCAGAGTCCTGGGGAAGACGCTACAATCAGTGAAGATACTAACCTAAGGGGTATCAAATGAATCTACTTAAACGAAACTCTTTAGTCCATTGACTTTATTCTTCTAAGACAAAATTCCATCTCCACAGCTTCACTTCTGTCCTCATCCTCAGCTCCTCTCTGTCCTTCTCCTCCAGTCCTCTCCTAGTTCTTTCAAGTTCTCTCCATCCCATCCTCTTCTCCATCTTCCTTCTTCTCCTCTTCCCATAACCCATCTCTCTACACATACCATCAGCGATCCTCTGCCCTGCTGCTTCTGGTCAAGTCGGGTGAGTCTTCTCGGTAGCTAGGAAACCTGCTTGAATGTACCTGGTAAGAAAAAAGGCTTTCATTCTGAGCTAACTGTTTTAGGGGTACTCTGGGGGTGCCATATGGCCTGAGGAAGAAAGGAGGGTCTGAGCTTAATTTGCACAAGAAACAAAGCTATGTACCTAATGTCCGCCTTGTCCGACTGGCCTAGGTGGTGTCTCTGTATAGATATTTACCTTAATTCAGGAGACCAGCAGTTAAAGTCTGGAATGCTTTTTCTGCCTGCCGTTTGTCTTTGGATGTTTGAGAGGTAACTCGGATAAAATACACTGTTAGAGTTTCTTAGAAGAAATAATTGCGGAGTTGGGGATTTAGCTTAGTGGTAGAGCGCAAGGCCCGGAAAAGCACATGAGAAAATCATTGCAGGAACTGGCTAATATATATTTAAAAGCTAATATCACCGAGACTCCTTGAGGCTTGGCTTTTTCTTCTGGAAGAGGCCTGCTTCTTCCAGGTATTAGCTTTTGCTATAGTCAGCTGAATTCCTGCTTCATATTTTTGTGGTCCATAACAGGCACCAACCTAGGAAACATCTCCTGGCGTTTTACTTTTGAGACAGGGCTTCATGTTGACTTGCTATGTAGCCACTGGTGGCTTTCAATCTGTGTTCCTGCTGTCTCTGCTTCTCAAGTGCTGGATCACAGGCATGGGCTTATACTCAGTTGATACAGTGCTAGGGTTTTGTGTATGCTGGGCAAGCACTTTAACAAGTGAGTTATGCCGGGGGGCGGTGGCGCAGGCCTTTAATCCCAGCACTCGGGAGGCAGAGGCAGGCGGATCTCTGTGAGTTTGAGGCCAGCCTGGTCTCCAAAGCGAGTCCCAGGAAAGACGCAGAGCTACCCAGGGAAACCCTGTCTCAAAAAAACAAAAAAGAAGTGAGTTACACTCCCGGTCTTCTCCCCACTACATCTCATCAATTTTTGCTCCAGCCCTACCAGCCAGGAATTATTGTTAATAAGCCTACTTTACAAATGGGGAGGCCAACTGCAATCTCACAGGCAGGAAAAGGTGGATCTTGGCTCCAAATCCAGCTTTAACTCAAGAGTCCATTCCCTTCCTGCCGGGAAATGCTCTGCAGAATGCTGGGTCTGCAGCGGTAAGCTCCACCACCACTTGGTTCAGCTTAATGGTTTTGTAAAGTAATGGCTGCCTTAGGCAGGAGGGCAGCATCCTCCTCCTTTGTAGATCTGAATCAGTTCAGATATTTATGCTCTGGCTACAAGTCCCCATAAGAGGGCTAAATGGAGCATGTAAGATGTCACACCATCAAGCATGCATGGTTTTATCTTGGTTGGTACATCTCGATGGCTGATCTTGGAGAGCAGAGCCAGGAAGAGACAGGCCAACAGGGTCCAGCTTAATGGAAGGGTACCATCTAATAGGGGCATTCAAGCAAGAGCCTCACAGGTTGGCGATAACAGCAGGCCAACTTGGGATTTGCTGGGTACCAGAAGCCATCTTGATCATTTCCCACATATTAGCACATCTAAACCTTACTGATGCAAGTGGAAAAGATCAGACCCCCTCATGGGTGAAGGAACTGAGGCACAGAGAGACTGCCTGCCTTATCTGGGGTCACACAGCTAGGAAAGGAAGCAGCCACTATTGGAAGCAGGTTGGCCTGCCTCCAAGGCCACACTGCTAACCACTTTGATAGCACCTCCTAGGTTGTGTTAAGAGGTTCTCCGAGCTCCTTTCAAAAATCTTACTTTTGATGACATGGCTTTTTTAATCCTTTTTTGTTAGGTTGGTTGGTTTTTTGCTTTATGAGACAGTTTCTCTGTATAACCCTGGCTGTCTTGGAACTTGATTTGTAGACCAAGTTGGCCTCAAACTCAGAGATTCACCTACCTCTGTCTCCTGAATGCTGGGATTAAACCTGTGTACCACCACTGTCCAGCCTTAATCAAAAAACAAAACAAACAACAAAAACAAAACAAAAAACCTCATCCATCCCTCTGGTGGTCTCTCACACCCAGTTCTTTGAATGCCCTGGGCAAACAATTCACAGAAGAAAAACACCAAAAGTGGGAAGCCAGGGGATGTGGATGTAGGTCATGAGGCCCGGGGTTCGATCCCCAGCACTGTGTAAAACTGGTGATGCCACCATCCAGTGGCACAAGTGAGTATGCAATCACAGTACTCAGGAGGTCAAAGCAGGAGGGTCCTAGAAGTTCAACGTCATTCTCTGCTTGACAGTGAGTTCAAGGCCAGTTTAGGCTACACAAAAACTTAATTCAAAAGAAAATAAATAACCATATTCAAGAGCTCTAACTTTGGGGTCTTATGGACATGCCTTTACATCAGAGATCTGTCACAGACTGGCCAAGGAGGCTTGTCTAGTCATGACAGTGAGAGGTGTCTGCTTCCTGGGCTGGAGTAAAGAGAGATGACACAGCCAGAGAGTGAAGGGAAGTCTGAATGGCCATGGGGGAGTGGCGGGTGATGTGACTGTGCAGACAGATCATGTGTCCAGAGACGCCAGTGGACAGGGCTCCATCTCTAGTTTCTCTGCACTGTAACCAGCAAGCTTTAGTGAGACAGAAATGGCAGAACAGGACCAACCTTTCAAAACTGCTTTGAGAGACTGGAGTGGCAGGCCGGTCAGTAGCATGTTTTCCAGGCAAGATGAAGACCTGAGGTCAGTTCCCAGAACCCACATTTTCTAAAAGGAGGGAAGGAGAAGAGACAGCTCAGTACATGTTGCTCTTGCAGAAGACCCAGGTTCAGTTCCCAATACCCACACGGTAGTTCACAATCATCTCTACTCCAGTTCAAGGAGATCCGATGCCATCTGATCTCCATAGGCACCATGAACACATGTGGTGATGTTGTGTGACCAAACCTTTCCTGGGGAGACACAATATATACATCTACTCACCCCAGATAGGTAGCCCTTGACAGACAAAAGTACCAGAATCATATCTACCAACTTGATTAACCAGCAAGTTTTATTGAGGTCAGTGACAGGTGTGTGGGTGAGGGGTTACTTACAGGAGCAGAAATGACTCAAAGACAGTTGCATCACCAAAGCCCACACCCCAGCATGGGTGACAGTTCACAAAGCAGGGAACCTGGAACACAATGCACAGCCTGTAACAGCCCAAAAAGTTGAAGAGTGTCCTTTCCAAGTGCCTCAGTTGGTCTAAACCTCATCCAGGCAGCTAGGTTGGTTTCTGCTTCTTCCAGGAAGCTGGTCAGGTCTCAAGAGTTTTCTTTGCAGCCTGGCTTGTCTAAGAGGGACTCTCAGCTTTTATAGCTGGCAGAGAGAGGCACAGTGAATCTGATCAGTTTCAGGGACTTCTTGAAGCTATTTTGAGTCCTTTACTATTCTGCTTAAAGAACTTCCCTGCAGGATGAAATGTTTCAGTCTCAGAGGAAACTATTGTGTGAACACGTGTGCATATGAGCATACACACACACACACACACACACACACACACACACACACACACACACACACATTTTAAAAAAGCCAGGTATGGTAGCATATGCCTGTAATCCTATCATTTGGAAAGCAGAGATAAGAGGATGCTTGTTTGGAGTTCCCTAGTCCCCTGGCCCAGCCTACTAGGCAAGTTTCAAGGCAGTGAGACACCCTGTCTCAAAATACAAAGCCAACTATGGAAACAGCCTGGTCAGTAAAGTACTTGTCATGTAAGCATGAGGACCTGAGCTTGATCTCCCAGAGACACACAAAAAAGTTGGGGACAGCAGCCTGTGCTGGTAATCCCAGCCCTGGAAAAAGGGGAGACAGGGGGATGGATCGTTGGGGCTCACTGGCCAGCATCCAGCTGATCTGAGAGTTCCAGGTTCAGTGAGATACTCTGTCTAAAAAATACATAGATGGATAGTGACTGAGGAAGTTATCTGACGTTGATCCCTGGCCTTCACATAACATGCACACCCATGTACACACACAAACATATATACACACACATAAAAACAATGATTTTAAAAAATAAACATGGTGGATGGACAGTGTCTAAGCAGTAACAGTTAAAGCTGTCCTCTGACTTCTGCATGCAAACGTAAATGTGCATCAGGGTGAGTGAACACACAGGCACGCCCACTGCGGAGACTCTGTTCATGGAGTGACATCATCACTGGGAATACAAATGTCCTGAGGCTAATATGTTAAATGCAATCTCTCCCCAGCTCCCTTCTTCTCAAAGACATAGACTCCCAGGATGGATAGAGGCTCTCTCCTCACTCCACACTCCTGGCCTAACTCTGTGCTTCCTTCTTCAGCCTCCCGTGAACATTTCCTGGAAGAACAGTGCTGATTCGATGGCTATTCTGGCTCTGCTTGTTCTGTTCACTGTCTCCTCTGGTGAGCTTGTTGATCTTGCGCAAGATTTAAAATTTTATGACTCCCTCAGAAGGTGCTGCAAGATGAGCGAACAGGGGCCGTCTCTCTCTCACACAGCAAAGGAGAGTCTCCAAAGCCATCTGCAAGACAGACACTCGGGGAAGGGCTCAGAGGAGGAGCTGGGCTCACAGCCCAGACTCAGGCCTGCCCTCCCTAAGCCCTTTTCTTGGCTGTGTGCTGGAATCATGGAGGAACGATTCAAAGTGGAGTGGAGGATCCAGAAAAGAGTGTTCACGTGCTGAACACACAGCCTGCCCCACAGACAGGACTCAGTGAGCAACACGGGCAGTACTACACTCCCAGCCTGCCTTGAGTTGGAATGGCTGGTGCCGTGGGAGGAGTGACTCTGTGCCATTCCCATCTGAGGTCCCCTGGAGTTGGTACAAGGGTCCCCTCAAGGATGGAGAGTGAATGTGGGACCTGGCAGATGGGAACAGCCTGGTGATCTATTATGGCAGCCTGGTGTGATTTGAATGTGTCCCCCCAAAAATCCATCTGCCAAAAACTTAACCCCCAAATCCGTGTTTGATAGTATAGAGATGTGATTAGGGTTAGATGACGTCAGGCAGGTTGGGCCCATGATGGCAGCATTAGTGGCGTTACATGAAGAGAAGGGACCTTGAGCAGATACCCTTTCTATCTAACAGGTTCTGACTTGTCCCTCTGCCACTGGACGACCAGTACAAAGGTCAACACCAGATGGCACCATACTCTGGACTTCCCAGTCTCCAAAGCCGTCAACTAAATAAACTTCTGTTTCTGATTGACCAGTCAGCGGCATTCTGTGATAGCAGCAGAAAACAGACTAAACCACAGCCTGAGCCCACTAACACACCCCCATCTGTACCTGCAGTATTCCACATGGGCACACAAGTGCTCTGCCAGTGAGAGGCCCAGAGTGAGGACAATAAAGGTGTCTCACCAAGACCACAGTCCATGGCACACAAGACAAGTAAAAAGCAGATACGTGCTGCTAGAAGCCACCAAGTCCTGGGGTCTCCATACACAACTCAGCCTGTCCTGACTTTTAGGCATCGTTATCTTCAGTATTGATGGATTGACTGACTGATTGATGAGTCTACATGATTGATTATGTGTGAGGACGCCTGTGGGCCACAGCATGTGTGTAAAGATCAAAGGTCAGCCTCAGGTGTTGGCCCTTCACACTCACCTGTTTGCATCTGTGCTTCATACTCCAGGCTCCTGCCTGCAGAGCTTCTAGGGGATCCTCCTGCCTTGACCTCCCATATTGCCACAGCTACTCTGAGACTACAGATATAGCCCACTGAACCCAGCTTTACACAGGTTCTGAGGATTTGAACTCAGGTCATTAAGCTTTCCCAATAAGCACTTTTACCCATTGAGACATCATCCCTGGCCCAATCTCCATAATTCTAACTTACTTGTTTTTATTTTATAGTGCTGGGGATAGAACCCAAGACCTTGCAGGAATACTAGGCCGGGGGGGGGGGGGGGGGGCTTTATCAATGAATTATAAGTATGTGATTAAGCATCTTTTTTTTTTTTTTTTTTTTTTAGTTTTTCGAGACAGGGTTTCTCTGTGTAGTCTTTGGTGCCTGTTCTGGATCTCACTCTGTAGACCAGGTTGGCCCCAAACTCACAGAGATCTGCCTTGTTCTGCCTCCCAAGTGCTGGGATTAAAGGCGTGCACCACTGCCGCCCATCAAGCCTCATAATTTTTAAACACTACCTTGCTATATTTTGCATGTTAAATGTTTGTTAATGTGTTAACTAACGACTGGGTCCCCACAGTGGCGCTACTGGGAGGTACTGTGGCCCTTTAAGAGGTGGAGCATCACCAGAAGTCCTTAGGTCACTGGGAGTATGTTCTCATGGATTGGTGGCCCTGGCTCCTTCTTCCTTTTTTGCTTCCTGACCACAAAGTGAACAGTTCTCTGCCACACACTTCCGGCCACAGCTGGCTGATTCCCCCATTAAAAGCCAAAGCAATGGGTCTGCCCAGTCCTAGACCAGAACCTCTGAAACCTTGAACCAAACAACTTTTTTATATTTATAAGTTAATTATCTCAGCTGTTTCATCATAATGAAAACCTAAAACACTGTTTTTCTTTACAATTAAGTGCAGTAGTTTTAGCATACTATATGAGATCTGCCTTTCTCTCTTCTTGAAGCCCCAACCTAATGCTTTCCCACTGGATGCCCTCTATCCTCGCCCCACCAGGAACATTGCTGCCCTCTCCAAACACGTCCTGCACTCCCCAAGTGCCTGCCTCTGACTACACAGTGTCCTCTGCCCGCAATCCCTCTCGCTGCACAGATCTCCTCAATGGTTCCTGAGGAGACAAGAGATCATTCTCCAGCTGCGTCTGTGTTTGCAAAGGTGAAAGCCATATTTAGGAGGTGGGATTTTGTGTGCTACCAACTACTAGAAGCATCAAGAGGCTAGTCTTGAGGTCCAGTGGGACCTGACTCGGGAGCTGCACTCTAGTGGGTGCACTAGAGACAGGTCTTGGGCAGGGCTCATCAGACAAGAGAGAGTTGGCAGAGTGCAGGCCCCGAACAGCAGTGTGGTGTGCCCACGAGGGGATGGCTCCCTGCTGTTTCAGGAGGGGCATGAGCAAACCAGAAGATGCCTCATTGCAGCTGCTTCTCAGCCTCAGTGGGGATGATAAGAGCACTCCTGCTTTTCTGTATGAGTGAGATACATCGGCCGCACACTTCACACATGGTAAGCAACTTCTCCACTTACAGTCTCAGACTCAGGCTCCCATAGGTGATGACTAACCAAATTAGGGGAAGGAGGCACTGTTTGACTGTCTTCCTGACACTGACCAGGCAACAGGCCATGTGGCCCAGGTTCCCAGCTCCAAGCCTCTGGCAATGTTGCATAGGGGCCTGTTAGGTGGCAGGGATTTCTGTGGTTTCTAGAAACCACACCTGCACACATATCACTGAAACAAAACATTCTGGACACTGACTACCATTTTATCCCCTTTGGTGACAAACTGATACTTGTGCCAGAACAAGTCACAGAAATCCTTTGAATCTTTTACTTTCTCCACAACCGTACATAGGCTCTGGCTGGTGATTGACTAAGACAACCCAAGGATAGTACAGTAGGGTGGCCTCAGTACTCAGCCCCTTCCTTCTGGCCTCTGGAGACAGACCAAGGACATGCCTTCTGGGAAAGCTGTGGAAGCATCCAGCTGAGGCTGTGTGGGTGGGTGGGTTGCTGAGTCTTTTTTTTTTCCTTAAACATAATTTTATTTATTCTTTGGGAATTTCACATCGTGCACCCCAATCCCACTCATTTCCCAGTCTTTCCATATCCACCTTCCACCTTTGTAACTTCCTCCCCCCAAAGGAAATAAAAATTAAAAGAAAAAAACAGCCAGGCAGTCACGGTGCATACCTTTAATCTCAGCACTCAGGAGGCAGAGGCAGGTAGATCTCTGTGAGTTTGTGGCCAGCCTGGTCTACAAAGTGAGTTCCAGGACAGCCAGGGCTATTACACAGAGAAACAGTCTTGAGGGAAAAAATTCTCCGCAAGCCCTGCTCAACATGACCTGCTCCTCTATCTACTGCAGCCTTCTCTGACTCCTGTCACAGCTGTGTGCATCTCCAGTTCCGCTGCACATGTACCATTCTGCTCCTCCACCTTGCCTGCCTCTCCATCACATTCATCACAGTGGCACTGGAAGCTGTGGTCTGTCACACAGTATATAGCTTTTTGCTTAAATAGCTTTACTTACAAATGTTCATTGCAATGTCATTGGTCTGGTGCAAGGCCTCTGGCTTCTGCTACACCATCAATACTGGACCCACGCCGAGATTCCTCTTTGATATCCTCCTGTTGCCTTGAGTCATGGAGATCCTGCGGCTATGGTGCTGCAGAACCAGCCCCTTTTCACACTCCAGTAGCTCATAGATGGGGTAGATGTTGGGGTGGGCCAATTCAAATCCCCAAATCTGGGCCTGGATGGTAGCTGAGTTGGTCAGCCTGCCAGCTGTCCTGTGCCCACACCACCAGGGCCAGCTCTACCATGATGCCTAGGCAAGGGGCGGAGAGTTGCTGAGTCTTGAACCCAAGGCCTTGTATATAATAGGTAAGAGCTCTACCACAGAGCTATGCTCTTGGATCCCTGGACCTGTTGAGCCACATTGGCAATCAGCTCTGAGGCTGGAACTCTCAAGCATGGTTTGAAGGAGAATAACTTACATACAGGTAGTCAGGGACACCCTGGTGTGGATGAGGTCACTACTGAGAGTATCTGGAGAAAAGAGACTAGCATATCACAAAGTCGTCATTTTCCATGACTTAGATGTGACTCACAGAGGCAAAGGTATGACTAGAGATGCAGCCGGAAGCCCAAGGAAATGTCAGACCTCTGTAAGGCCAAGGGCAGAGGTTCCTCCTACTGTTCAGCAGCAATGGCAACAGTCATCTACGGTCTGCTTGGTCTGAGGACGCAGAGGTCACAGTGTGCTCGGGAAGGAACGCTACCCTGGAGTAATGAGGTGGAAAGCTAGTGACATACCATGACTCCACTGGTGACACACCATGAGTCTGTTCTTCTAAGACAGGCTGGTGACACACCATGAGCCTTCTGTTCTAAGATGTGTCCAACTGTGGCACACAGTAACGAGGAAAGGACTATGGAGCCAAGTCTCCAGCTTACCACAGGAAAAGTGGTTTTTTTCATACTCACAGTTTGAAAGAATTTAGGTGGCCCTCCTGCTTTGTGTAGCCCACTCTTCTGACCAAGTGGCCTCTGGGAAATCAGTAGCAGTACAATGGCAGGTTGAAGGGCCCGAGGACCAAGGCCTTTCATTCCTTTTACCCACATTCCACTGGCCTTACTGATAACACAGTACCAAGTCCTTACTGAGGCTCCCTCTGGTTTGCTGTGTGTCTAGAAGTCACCACCACCACCACCACCACCACCACCACCACCACCACCACCACCACCACAGTAAGCCATTTATGCAGAAAATGGAAATGATAAAGAAAGCAGAAATGGTATCCTGGCCAGACACCCTCATCTCTGGCACTGTTTACCATTTTGTTTGCTGAATCAAGGTTTACTTCACACTTGGGGCACAAGTCCCCATGTCCAGCTCAAAGTCCAGAATCTGTGGTGATATGCAGGAGTCTTGTCTCATGCTTGTGTGGCTTCTCTTTGTCCAACCACTCAGCCACCAAAGACCCAGCAGGCCACCCTGGCCACCTGCTTAGGGCGAGTGGGACAGCAGCCATTGCTGGGCTCCTGAACTTCTCTTTCAGTCTTCCCACTGCCCAGATCTTCTCTCTGGGTGGGTGGGGAATCTTCCTTTGTCATCCCACTCCTGGGCTATAAGGAAGTAGGATGGCAGAGCAAGCTATCCCCAGGAGCAGCATACTGCCCCCACTGCTAGCCCAATGTCTGGTTGGGGTATTAGTCATCACTTGCTGTTCAAACAGCAAAGGAGAAATTACATGTGTTCAGGCAAGACTGATGTACTAACTGCCTAGAGTTGGAGATACTAAGAAACTACCTTAAAAAAAAAATTGAGGGCTTCAGTAGATAAAAGTGCTTACTTCACAATATTATTAGCCTGGAGCATTCAATCCCCAGAACCTCATGGAGGGAAAGAAGGACTTCCAAAAGTTCACAGACTGTCATACATGCCTGGTCCTGCCCACACACACGTTTTTAAAAATCAAACAAAAATCGAAGTGGCAAGTTCTCCAGTTCAAGGGACAAATTCTCATTCCCACTGGTCAATGACTTTTCTCCCTGTAAGCAAGGCTACACTGGAGCCCAATTTACCACTTGCATCAATTACTAACTATGGCAATAAGGGTATATAACAAATCAGCCCAAAACTTGGTGGCATGAACGAATAAGCCAGAGTTTGTGGGTTAGCAATTAGGACTGGGTGTGGCTAATCCTAGTCTTTAAATTTACTTTTATTTTATACATATAAGTATCTTGCCTGCATGTATGTTTATGTACCATGTGTATGTAGTACTGTGCAAGCCAGAGAAAGATACTGCCCTGGAACTGGAGTAGCAGCCAGTTGTGAGTTGCCACATGGGTGCTGGGAACCCACCTCAGGTCGCCTGCAAGAGCAGTGAGAACATCTAAGTGCTCAGCCTAATTCTTCTTGTCTTTACCAGATTCACCTGTCAGTTGGGACTGGGGGTGGCTTAGACATAGTCCCTCACTCTCCACACGTGGCCTGGGCAGGCTGATGGATGGCAGCAGAGGCAGGAAAACTAGACTGAGCACTCATCAGGAAAGCTTCACAATCACTGACAAACTGGTAGCCAATGCCAGGACCATGGCTGATCCTATCAAAGCTGCACAGCAAAGGATGAGGCTGCCAGGTGTAAGAGTCTGGCAATCCCCATTGGGGAGTTGAATTCAGAACAAGGAACTTCTATATGTATGGCCTTAAAGATCCCATGGCCTGGTGTCCTCATCCCAACTCAAAGATAGACCTATCACCCAAGGCTAGCTTCTGTCCTACTGCTGGCTTTGGGGGTCAGTGGGGGAGACACACAGACAAGGCCTCCCAGGCCTTCCATTTAGCCATTTCCCTTCAGCGGTCCCTGGGGTGTGAGCGGTATCTCATTGATTATCTGTGTGTCTGGTACTGGGTGGAGCACACTGCTTGGCAATCAATGGAATAAAGCACAGAAGACAACAGTGAGGGCTTCCAGGGGAGAGAAGGCACATTCTTCTCCATCCCCAGTGTCTAGTGAAAACCATTACAGTACATCTTTCCAATTAGATTTCTGAGCATCACTCATCCTGTTTCTACTTAAACAGGAGACATGCTATCTAATTCAGTACCCACCAAAACCTCCCACAGCATGACCCTGCTGAGGGATGGGAGCCGGGAGCCAGGAGCAGCAGGAGTTGGGGAGCAAGGGTCCAGCTCCAAAGAGGGCTAGCCTCAGGGTCTCCAGCCTCAGGAGGCACCAGTGCTGGCTTGTCAACAACAGCCTTGGAGCAGGAGCTGTGATGGGGTGAAAGCCAGTCTGGGGACCCTGGAATGAGGTCCCTATGTGCTTCCTGACAACACTCATCCAACCCTCACCCACACTGAGGAAACAGCCAGCCAGAGACAGGACAACCCTGTAAACACCAGACTTTGTCTCTCTTGCCCAGGGAAGTAGGAAATATTCAAAGCAGGATGGGACTTCTAACCCTTCCCTCTTGTTCTCCCCTCCCTAAGCCCAAAGGAAGTCTGAGCTCAAACTGTCTGCAAGAGAGCTTGGCTCTGTGTGTCCTACTTGGAGGGCTTAAGTAATTAAGTCTGCAGTGGCTAAGGCTGTGACCATCTCTCTGTGAAAAATCAATGCCCCAGGGTACTCATTACAGTTTGAATATGAAATGTCCCCCACAGGCTCATATACTGGGGACTGCATTGCCAGCTGATGGGCTTTTGGGAAGTGACTGGCTCCTGAGGGCTCTGACCTCATTCTTTATGGAGTTATCATATGGTGGCATTATTGGAAGGTAGTGAAAAGAGGTGGGGCCTAGCTGGAGGAAATAGGTCCTGAAGACATAACCAGGATGCATCTTGTACCTTCTGTTTCTCTCTACTGCCTGGCCACTATGAGATGGGAAAGGTTGGCCCACCATACCCTTCTGCTGTGGTGCTCTGCCAACCATGGACCATAACTTTTGAAGCTGAGTCAAAACAAATCCTTCCTCCTTTTAAGTTATGTATGCCAGGCATCATTTTACAAGAAGTGACTAACAGTTCTACAGGGAGCCACTAGAGGGTATTTACAGTTGAGTCATCAGAGATCGGTAGCCTTCCATAGACTGCAGCAAGATCTACAAAGGGCTCATGCCATGAAGAAGTGTGGCACATGGTAGCCCTGGGGGCCATTGCCTCCTTTCAGACCCTAGTCCTATTACTTCCTATCTGACTCTGAGCAAGCAACCCATCCTACCAAGAGGGGGGATATAGAAAACAAGGACTAAATGATAAGATCTACATAAAAACCTTAGTCATCTGGGCACATGGCCAGAATTAACCATCTACTATGGCTACTATTGTGTCACTAGGGTACCAGGTACCACACTGAGCACTTTGAACACATCCTTTACTCTGTGTCCCTCCCTGCACTACAAATTTAGGTTCAGGTGCATCCACAGGAGAGAAGCAGAAGCTGGAGAAGAAATGTGGCCAGAAATCACCTGACTGACCCGTGATGGTTCTAGGATTCTGAGCATGAGTTCTAAACAGCTGTTTAGGGTTGTTTTGTTATTGTTGGCTTTTTATGTGCATTGGTGTTTTGCCTGCATGTGCAGCTATGTGAGTGTGTTGAATCCCCTGGAACTGGGATTACAGATAGTTGTGAACTGCTATGTGGATGCTGGGAATTGAGCCCAGGTCCTCTGGAAGAGCAGTAATCGGTGCTCTTAACCCCTGACCTATCTCTCCAGTCCTACTGCTTTGTTTTGCTGATTTGTTGCAGGACAAGGAATTGAACCCAAGATCTCATGCATGCTAGGCAAGTGCTTAACCACTGAGCCATACTCTGATGCCCAATTCCCAAATACCTACTTTTAACAGCTTTGTTATTTTCCATTTGTGTTCTAGGATAAAATAAGCACTTTTTTAGCTTAAATTTTTTTTAAAGTGTGTGTGTGTGTGTGTATGTGTGTGTGTGGTATGTGTGTACTTGTACAGATGTCCTCTGACATCAGGTGAGATGCCCTGGAGCTAGAGCTACAGCCATGAGCTGCCTGATGAGTTTTGGGAACTGAACTTGGGTCCTCTTCAAGAATAGCAACTGTTCTTAACCACTGAGCCATCTCTCTTGATCCAAATTTTTATTATATTTGATTATGAGTCTGTCTAGGGTATATGCATGTGAATGCAGGTGTACATGAAAGCCAGAGAGGTTGGATCCCTCTGGAGCTGAGTTACAGGAAGTTGTGATCTGCCCAACACAGGTGCCAAACTAGGAACCAAACCCGAGTCCTCTACAAGAGCAGCAGTCACTGTTAACCACTAAGCCATCTCTCCAGCCCCCATAGGCAATCTCATTATTAAATACAGACAAGCTGGGTATGGCAGCACACACCTGTATTTTGTGTGAGTGCCACAACATGTGTGGGGAGGACAGAGGGCACTCGGAGGAGTCAGTTCTTTGACAGGCCTCAGGTTTCTAAGGCTTGGTGCAGAAGCCCCTTTACCAGCTGAGCCATCTCACCTGCCTCATAGCACATACTTGGGAGTCTCAGCATGTGGTATGAGAATCAAGGATTACAGTCATATCAAGCTCAAGACCAGCCTGGGCTACATGAGACCCTGTCTAAAAGTAACAGCATCAAAAACAAAGAATCATACACAGTGCTGGCTAGTTACGTAAAATGGTGCGCCAATTTCACATTTGGCAGACAATACTCTCGTGTTGCCAGGAATCTCTAGATTCAGGTGCAGCCTGGGACCTGGACGTCACTCATCATGGGTCAGAATTTTCTACACATCATTTTTCAAGATTGATACTTTCACAGCTCAGATGTCTACGTTTCTTCCAATTGACTACTTTTTACAGTTCATCTTTGGAAACAGGATCTCACTGCAATGCCCAGGCTGGTCCTTATGTATCACCAAGTGTGGCTAGATGTTTGTTTCTCAAAACTAGAGTACCCCTACATGAAGCTACCCATCCACCAATGCTGACTTACTAGATGGGGATAGATGCTTACACAGCCCATGACCACAGAGCTTGCTGGGAAACTCAGGTGTCACCAGGTGCCTTGGCTGGCATTTGAGTAGTCTCAAGCGGCTAGCTGCAGGACAAGAAAGTTCAGTATCCCACAAATGACAGGCTGCTCTAACAAGGGGGACTTTAAGCTTCCCAGTCTCACCAACCTTACCACATTAGGCTGTTTGACTTACCTTTGTGTATGAATGGTTGTGCTCATCAGTGCTGGTGTACATGCATACATGTGTTTGTCTGTGTGAATGGGTGTGCACACATGTATGTAAAGGCCAGAGGTTGACATCTGGTGTCTTCTTCAGTTGCTCTTCACCTTGTTTTTTGGAGATAGAGCTTTATTCCATAACCCTGGTTAGGCTGGTATTAACTATGTAACCCAGGCTAACCTTAAACTCAGTTATTTCCTATCTTGGCTGCCTGAATGCTAGGCTTACAGGTGAATGGCACTCTACCTGGCTCTGGGCTTACTTATTACAAAGCTCTCCTCTCCCTGTCTAGCCACAAAGTAGATGGACTGAAGGATAAATGTGAAGCTCTGAACTATCTCAGATGAGTCTCCTTCCCCACTGATGCTTAAAAATGTAAGCCAGGTTGTGCCACTGCCGCCTTGGTGAGAGCTGAAGAAAGAGGGTGGATGATCTCCAGCTGGTGCTCCAAGTCAGTAAGAGGTGCCTCTTCAATGGCAGCCACAAGAGACTCACCCACCAGGGAAAGCTTGGGTACAACTTAAAACAATGAAGGAAGGAACTGATGGGAAAGAAGCAGCCTTGACCTGGTTTGATGTGTCCAGAGAAGCCTGTGCAAGGGGACCCACAGGTCCACTGCAGACCTCTCAGGGCAGGTCAGAGGCCCGTGTGCCTGACACAGGTTCTGAATGAGGTCAGTGAGCAACATGTCAAACTGAAAACAATGAGTCTAGCTGGTGCTTCTTGTGGCTCCTGGGGAGCTGCTGGCCCTGGTGATACATTTATTTTAAACGTATTTTTTTTTAAATTGCACTGTGGCCGGCCTAGTTTTCCTTAATGCCTAACAAAGGGGAAAACTGTTTACATGGCACCCTTGGGCTTGACACTGAGCAGCTGAGGTTAGCAAGATCCTTCACTTTCAAAGATTACACAAACCAGCAGCCTGGAAGGAAAACAATCCCTTTAGAAGCAAGCCCTTCTCAGGGGCAAGTGACAGCAACTGAACACTGTGAAATGAGACAAAATGAGGGTAAGAAGGGATCAGAGTTGAGGAGAGCCGACACTGCATACTTGGCTTCTGGGGCTTGTTGTATAATGTGCTCAGGATAAATAGGGAAGGTGCTAGAATTCCTGTGCACTCCTTACAGTCCAGATGTTTCTATATATAAACCCTGTCTGTTTAGCACTCCCCCCACCCCAGGGACATCAGAAGCCCAAGCAAAGGGCCAGCACCTCTGTAGCCTCCTGCTTCTACTCCCTAGGTCTCATTCCCATTCCTTGCTTAAGTGAGAGCTATACTGTTCCATCAAAGGACCGATCACCAAGGTAGGGTTTTTTTCCTTTCCAGTTTCCACTGGTTGGTAAGGCACTCTGTGGTTACCTTAATAGGCTCAGCCTTCTGACTTTCAGATGAAACTGCCCTGCATGTATGCATGCAATTGATGATAGATAGGCAATCTGTTAGAAGACAGGCTCTAAGTCTCAGGGTGAGGCTACAAGCAAAGGCTCCTGTCATCCTATGGTGTCCTGTGTACTGGGAGCCATCCAGTGTTATGTATTAAAACTCCTGCCGGGTGGTGGCGGCGGCGCACACCTTTAATCCCAGCACTTGGGAGGCAGAGCCAGGTGGATCTCTGAGTTTGAGGCCAGCCTGGGCTACCAAGTGAGTTCCAGGACAGGCACCAAAACTACACAGAGAAACCCGGTTTCAAAAAAACAAACAAACAACCTCCCCCCGCAAAAAACCCTCCCTTTAGTTAGAAACCAAAGTTTAGGCCAGTGAGTTTATTCAGCAGCTAAACAATGAAGGGAAGGCTTGAACTTCAACCATCGTGCTGCCCACTGCTTCCTCTGTTGTTTGTTTTTGCTCTTTTGGGGGGCCTGCCACCCAGCTCCCAAATAAATCACACATGAAGAGTTCTTCTTTATTACAAATGCCTGGCCTTAGCTTGGCTTGTTCCTAGTCAGCTTTCCTTAACTTAACCTGTCTGTCTTTTGCCTCTGGGCTTTCCCCACTCTCTTCTTCTTCTTCTTTTTTTTTTAAAGATTTATTTATTTATTATATACAGTGTTCTGTCTGCATGTGTCCCTGCAGGCCAGAAGAGGGCGCCAGATCTCATTACAGATGGTTGTGAGACACCATGTGGTTGCTGAGAATTGAACTCATGATGAACTCAGAACCTCTGGAAGAGCAGTCAGTGCTTTTAACCACTAAGCCATCTCTCCAGCCCCCCACTCTCTTACTTCTGTAAATCTTACTCTTACTCCATAGCTTGCTGTGTAGCTGGATGGCTGGCCCCTGGAGTCTCTCTTTTCCTCTCCTCCTCCTCCTCCTCCTCCTCCTCCTCCTCCTCCTCCTCCTCCTCCTCTCAGATTTCTCCTACTATTTATTCTCTCTGGCTGCCAGCACCACCTATCCTTTCTCTTGCCTTGCTATTGGCTGTTCAGATCTTCATTATTTTAGGTTTTGTTTTGTTTTGTTTTTCGAGACAGGGTTTCTCTGTGTAATTTTGGTACCTGTCCTGGGTCTCGCTCTGTAGACCAGGCTGGCTTCAAACTCAGAGATCTGCCTGGCTCTGCCTCCCGAGTGCTGGGATTAAAGGCATGTGCCACTGCCACCCAGCTCCCATCAGGTGTTTTAGCACAGTAACACAGCTTCACAGAGTTTAAAAAAAAAAAAAAAGACAAAAACACACACACCTTAAAATAATATTGCCCACATTCCTCCCTTACCAGAGCTGTCCCCTCATTTGGGAAGTAGCTGGTAGCCTACTCACCACAGACCTCGGGTCTTAGACTGTCATAATTATTTATTTACCTTCTCTTTTCCAGTGCAATGTCCAGAAGTGAGAGTTGTTACTAAATGTTAGCAGTGAAGAAGTCCTGTCATCTAGCAGAAAGCTAAGTCAAACAGAAACAAATTCTAGTTTTTCTTTTTCTTTTCTTTTGGTATGTGGAGCTGAGGATTGAACCCAGGGCCTTGCACTTGCTAGGCAAGTGCTCTACCACTGAGCTAAATCCCCAACCCCTCTTTTTCTTTTTTATTTACTTTTAAAGGATTTATTTATTTATTAGACATACAGTGTTCTGCCTGCATGTCAGAAGGGGGCACCAGATCCCACTATAGATGGTTGTGAGCCACCATGTAGGTGCTGGGAATTGAACTCAGGTCCTCTGGAAGTACAGCCAGTGCTCTTAACCTCTAAGCCATCTCTCCAGCCCTTCTTTCATTTTTTTTTTAATGATTTATTTATTTTTATGTGCTTTGTCATTCTGTCTGCATGCATGTCTGTGTGAGGGTGTCAGATCCCCTGGGACTGGAGTTACAGACAGTTGAGCTGCCATGTGAGTGCTGGAAACTGAACTCAGGTCCTCTGGAAGAGTGGCCTGTGTTCTTAACTGCTGAGCCATCTCTCCAGCCCATACTTTATTCTATGCATCCTGCCTGCATGTATGTCTGTGTAGCATGCGCATGCTATGCCCACAGAGACCAGAAGAGGGCATCAGTTCCTTTGGAACTGGAGTTACCACAGTTATGGGCCACTATGTAGGTGCTAAGAACTAAGCCTGGGTCCCCTGGAGGAGCAGCCAGCCAGTGCTCTTAGCCACTGAGTTATCTCCCCAGCCCCGAATGCTGGCTTTTTGATAAAGGATGTATTACTGACTCCTTCCAAGGCAACTCTCTTGTCCATAAACAGGCCTAATGCCACCCTTCTGTGGCAGCGTTACGAGTGCTAAAGGTAACAAGGTAACACTTCCTCCTCTGGCCAGGGAACTCTTTTTTCCTCCTTGCCTGCAGCTCTTATAGTTACCCCCATGCTTGTCGGTTCCGGCCTGCATCACTGTCATTCTCGGCCAGAAACTGCCTCGCCTCGGCTGAGAGCAGAGCTCCTACAGAGAACACCCTCAGCAAGGCATAGCCTCCCAGCTACTTCATCCCAACAGCATAGCCCAGGCTGGCCTCAAACTCACTTCATAGCCCAGGCTGGCCTCAAACTCACTTCATAGGCCAGGCTGGCCTCAAACTCACTTCATAGCCCAGGCTGGCCTCAAACTCACTTCATAGCCCAGGCTGGCTTCAAACTCTTAGTGATACTTCTACCTCAGACCCCAAGGGCTAGGATTACAGGCATGACCCATGACACCCAGTTACATGTTATTTAAGTGTCATTATTATTTGGTCAACTGAAATAGTTTTAAAGGCAGTAGGAAAGAGAGGGAAAGTTTGCTACAGTGCCA
This sequence comes from Onychomys torridus, assembly GCF_903995425.1. Classification (NCBI taxonomy): domain Eukaryota; kingdom Metazoa; phylum Chordata; class Mammalia; order Rodentia; family Cricetidae; genus Onychomys; species Onychomys torridus. Next base: position 129,279,753 of record NC_050443.1, read on the forward strand.
CAGGTCAGAAAACCTGTAAGTTTGTAAAACCCCATTATAAGCATTACTATGGGTTACACAGGAACAGACAAAATGAAGATAATTACTGTAAGGATTACAGAACTGTCAATTTCCCTCTCTTGATATCCTGCAATATTCAATTATCTTTCGGTTTACAGAGTGTGTGTTGTGAAGAAAATCGGATGAGGATGTTGACTAAGCAGCGTGCTTACACCATTCCCACTTGATGCCCTCATTCAGCTTGCTATGCCTTTGATAGGCTCAGCTCAGGGGCTTGGACTGGCTCTCTTTGGCAGAAAGAACTATGCCAGGTTGGAAGGAGGCAGTTTTACCTTAACAAGGGCCAGGGCACTGGGTGTGTGTGGGGGGGGGGGGGGGGGCTCTTCATACAGCAGCTCCATCTTTGTACTGCTGGGGCTGAGGCAGCTGAATTGCTTCCCCTAGTGCCCTCTTGTGGCATACCTGCACCACAGTACATCGCAGCCGGAGGGGGGGATGGCCAGGTGTTGTGCAGACAAGTGCAGGTTATAATGAGTGAACCACCTTCATATTACATGTCTGTCCTGATAGAGGTTCAAGGGCCTAAGGAAAAGCAGGAAGCCAAAGTCTGTACCAGAAGCAGTTTCTGTCTGTATACTAACCACCATGACAGACAGTGGCACATAGCCTAGCGAGGCTTTTCAAAGAGATATTCCAGATCTGGGGCACGCAGTCTCTGTTCTTTGTTTCTGTTTTTTGCGAACTCTCTCAGCAGTTCCAGGACTTCATTTTCAAATATTTCTGGGGCTGGTTTTGCTTCTGCAACAGAAAGGTAGGCAGAAAGAATTGTACCATTGTCAATGTTCACGTGAAAAACACGGAGCTATGAAGCTGCATACAGTGCTTATGCTGTAGAGTCTCTGCAGGATGATTACTGTAAGTTCAAGACCAGCCTGGGTCACAGAGTGAGTTCCAGGCTAGCCCAGGCTAGAGTAAAACCCTATCTCTAAAGACAAAAACAGAGGCTGAGAGATAGCTTAGCTGTTATGAGTGCGTGTTGCTCCTGAAGTGGACCAGAGATCACTTCCCAAACACCCATGTCAGGTTGCTCACGATTACCTTTAACTCCAATTCCAAGAAATCCTATACCCTCTTCTGGCCACCCACAGTCACCCACACACACATATCAATAAAAATAAAAAATAAATTTTAAGGGCCAGCTCAAAGGCTCAATGGATAGACACTTGCCCTAATAACCTGAGTTCAATCCCTGGATCCCACATGATAGAAGGAAAGAACCAACTCTCAAGTTATCCTCTGACCTCTTACACACACACACACACACACACACACACACACACACACTATAAAAGAAATTTTAAAAAGAAAACCTTTTTAAAATCTAAAAGTAAACAACAACAAAGAGCAAGTTGAAAGCGGCAATCGCCAAGAACCACAGATGGCTAAAGAGACCACCGGCCTCCAAACCCTCCAGGCCACACCAGGCCGGCCTGTACAGACCACCGGCCTCCAAACCCTCCAGGCCACACCAGGGCCGGCCTGTACAGACCACCGGCCTCCAAACCCTCCAGGCCACACCAGGGCCGGCCTGTACAGACCACCGGCCTCCAAACCCTCCAGGCCACACCAGGGCCAGCCTGTACAGACCACCGGCCTCCAAACCCTCCAGGCCACACCAGGCCGGCCTATACTCGACAAAGAGCTGCTAGAGCAGCTGCTCTCATTTGCTTGCACATGGTCCCGGCCACTCTGTATCACAACGGCAGAGCTGAGGGATGACAACAGAGTTCACATGGCCTCCTGACTAAAACATTTACTATCTGATACTTAAGAATCAAATCGGATGACCCTTTGCTTGTGCACTTGGCTACACTGCTTTGTTTTGCATTTGGCCTCAGTTGTCTTCTAGGTACCTTACCTTTGGTTTCAACATCCACAGTATCACTTAGCTTGACTCCTCTATAGTTTGACAAATAAAATGCAAAGTCCCAGAAATAATTTGTGAGTTTTAAACTGCATGCTATTCTTAATAGGCTGATAAAATCTTACACCGTCCTGCTCTGTCCACCTTGCATATGAATCATCCTTCGTCCTATATAGCCACACTGTATATGCTACCCATGCATTAGTCACTTAGACACCTTAGCTTGGGAACTATAATGAATGTAGAAATATTGCAGACTTATGTTCAAGTGACCACATTCTTTGTTTTTGAGACAGGGTCTTACTACACAGCTCCATCTGTCCTGGAACTCACTACGTAGACCAGGCTGGCCTTGAACTCACAGAGATCCACCTATCTCTGCCTCCTGAGTACTGGGATTAAAGGCATGAGCCACTATGTCTGGCTATGTAATCATATTTTTTTATTCAATAACAGACCCAAAGCACAAGAGTATGATGCAAAGAAGGCACCGGGGCATAGACATGGACAGACAGGTTGATTCTAGTGCCGTGCAGCAGGTAACACTGCAGGGTATATGGGGGAAAGCATGGGCTACACAGGGCTTAGGATCATCCAGTTTTAGGAATCCTCTGAGGATTTTATAATGAATTCCCTACAAAGTAAGGGAGACTACAGTATTGTTTCCACTTATATTCTTTTGTGTTTTTTGGTGCTGGAGACTAAACCCAGGTAGGGCCTCATGTGCGCTCTCCAAGTGTTCTGCCATTGAGCTCCATTTCCAGTCCTCCTAGTCTAAGCTATGAACTCCCCAAAACAAAGCTCTGTCTCTTCTCTTTATTAGTTAGGGACCCTTGGGTCTAAGTGACAGAAATTGGCTATAGTAAACCTAAGCAAATGGGAATTTTCTGAAACAAAAACCTGCACAATGAGATGTTAATGGACAGGCAAAGGGGCAGGAAGACAAAAAGACAAAAGTGCCAGTCCTGGCTAGTGGTAGGATTCACCTTCAACCTTTCTTTCCATACCAGAGACACTTGTATAAGATGCAAATTACAAGCAAAGCCTCCCACCAGCAAAGCTTAGGTGGCAAGTTCCAGAAAACTAAATAAAATGCTAGAAAGAATCCCTTCAAACCCAGACAGAGCCTGGCACCCAGTGAATGTTCTGGGTGTATTTTGGATCTGGGGGTTAATTTTTTTTCTTAGTATTTATGTTTTAGTGTATTGAGTATTTTGCCTGCAGGTATATATGTATACTATATGCATGGCTGGTGCCAGCAAAGGCCAAAAGCAGGCATCAGAGCTCCAGGAACTAGATTACAGCCATTTGTGAGCAGCCATGTGAGTGCTTGAAACCAAACCTGGGTTTTCTGCAAGAATAGCAAATGCTCTTAATCGTGAAGTCATCTCCCCACAGCTATTTTATTTCTAAAAATTGTATTTTTTTAAAAGATTTATTTATTATGTATACAGAAGAGGGCGCCAGATCTCATTACAGACGGTTGTGAGCCACCATGTGGTTGCTGGGAATTGAACTCAGGACCTCTGGAAGAGCAGCCAGTGCTCTTATCCTCTGAGCCATCTCTCCAGCTCCTAAAAATTATATTTTTTATTTTTAAAAATTGTGTGTGTGTGCATGTGCAGGCATGCTACAGTATGGCCATGGAGGTCAGTTCTCTCCTCCTACCTTGTCTCTGTGCTGAATGTTCCAGGCTGGCTCGCCTACCAGCTTCCAGAGGATTTGCTGTAAGAGTACTGGCATTACAGATATGTACCACTTGGATGAGTGTGAGACTGTAATTCTAGCACAAAAACAAGTGGATCTCTGTGAGTTCAAGGCCAGCCTGGTCTACATAGTAAATACCAGGCTAGCCAGAGCTGCATAATGAGACCCCATCTTAACAAACAACAATAAAAAACATGCTCTACTGCATAAGCTTTTTACATGAGTTTCAGAGATCCAACCCAGGTCCTAGGATTGTGAGGCCAAGCACTTTTACCTGCTAAGCCATGAAGGAGGAACAGCCCTGGCCTGTTCTGGGTTTTGTGTGACAGTCAAAATAAAATCCAAGAGTTTTAGGCTTCCCTTTGGAGTACAGGGAGTTGGAAAGGATATCACATGCACTTTAACAGTAAGGAAAGCCTGACAACAAATAAGACTTTTCTTGTCATTGTCAGGGCTGAGGTCACAGTGCAGCGAAGTATAAGGAATAAGGAAGAGAAGCTCATCAAATAGGAAACTGGACATGAGCACTTGCTGGGCTGTGACAGGAAGAGCCACTGGGTGTGATACAAACAGACAAGAATTCATAAGCCAGGAATGGTGGCACAGGCCTTTAATCCCAGCATTCAGGAGGCAGAGGCAGGTACTCTCCGTGAGTTAGAGGCCAGCCTGTTCCAGTGAGTTCCAGGCTATCCAAGACTACACAGTGAGACCCTGTCTCAAAACAAACAAAACAAAATAAAACAAAAAACTCAGCTACATCTAAAGTAACTGTCCAAAGCCTAGTGTGGGTTAGCCTAAGAATGGAAAGCTCTGGGCCCACACAGCCAAGTGTGAATGAGCTGGTACTCATTCACAGGCTCTTCCTTGAAAGCCTCCACTGGATTGCCCTGAAGGTGTCTGGGCTCAGAGAAGAAAGCTGGGAGGAGAAGCCCAGTCCATGTGGTCAAAAAACAGGAAGCTCAGCTGGGGCCCTCTTGGAAAGCACAAAGGTAACCTATGACTGAGAGTGGGGAAATCAATCTTGTCTCTCTCATACAGGCTGGAAGAAGAAGCAAAGGAGAAAAGAAAAAAGAAAAACAAGTAGGCCTGAGGGTGCAACACTATCACTGAGCAAACCCACCTCTGAGAGCCAGGCCACAGGCGGTACCTGAGATTCAAGGCTGGACGAGGAAAAGAGGGAAGGTCATCCTTTGCACCCCTCAACTACCAAGGCCAAGTGGAAGGCACAGGAGTCTAGCACTGAGGAAGACCAGAGCATGCAGACAGCATCCCTCTGAGGCCCAGAAATATAGGAAGGCTGAAGGCTGAGAATGGAACAGAAACACTGACAATACTCTTTAGAAACAACTTCTGCCCTGAGCACACCATTACACGGGGCTGCTGAGGTCCTGAATAAACAGAGCAAAATCATAATCTAGACTAAGCTTAACTGCCAAACTCACTAACTTGATTCCCTATACTAACAGCCTAGATGCTGCATGGCTCCTCACGACACAGACACTACATATCTTGATCTCCAGTGTCTAACTAAGGTATCTAACATCAGTTAGACAAGGGTGGGTTGGCACATACCTATAATCCTAGCACTGGTAAAAACACTGAGACAGAAGAATAAAAAATTTAAAACCAAAGCCAGGTGAGGTGGAGCTTGCCTTTAATCCCAGTACTCTGGAGGCAGAGGTGAGTAGATCTCTGTAAGTTCCAGGACAGCCAGGGCTACACAGTGAGACCCTGTCTCAAAAGGAAAAAAAAAAAAAAAAAAAAAATGGAGCCAGCCTAGGATACACAATGAAAACCCATTTCAAAAGCTAACACAGGGCTCAGGATACGGCCCAGTAAGTAAAGCACTTGGCAAGCAAGCATGAGGGCCTATGTTAGAATGTCCAGGATTCACAAAAAGCCAAGCATGAAAGAGCACATATGTAATCCCAGTGCTCCTCTCACAAGACAGGAGAATCCCTGGAAGCACCTAGCAAACTAGGCAAAGCTGTTTGCCGTGCTCCAATTCCATTCCTGAAACCCATGCCAAGGTTAAAAAAAAAAAACTAACTTCACACTCAGACTGTAACACAAGCATATACAATCGCAATGTCTCTGTCTCTGTCTGTCTGTCTGTCTCTCTCTCTCTCTCTCTCTGTCTCTCTCTCTCTCTCTCTCTCTCTCACACACACACACACACACACACAAACTCTCTCTCTCTCTCTCTCTCAAATTTTTTAAAACTAACAAAAAAATAAATGTGATACAGGGGCTGGAGGATGGCTCAGCAGTTAAGGACATGTACTGCTTTTCCAGAGGACCTGAGTTTGATTTCAGCACCTATGACAGGTGGCTCACAACCACTTGTATTCCTGTTCCAGTGGGATCCAATGCCTTTGACCTCCACTGACATACCTGTGCTCACATGTGGCAAACAGATACACATATTGAAAAATAAAATAAATCCAGAAGGAAGGAAACTACAAGAAAGCAATCAATAGAAACAGACTCGTGGATAACTTGTGTCAGGACTCCCACTAAGAATTTAAAGTAATTATGACTAACATCAAAAGCTGTGGTGGAAAAAGCAGGTAAAGTCTAAGAAAAGATGAGGAATTCCAGCAGGGAATGAAAAAGTCTAAATGTCATATGGAAATGCTAAAAATAAAATCACAGAGCAGCAAAATGACTTCAAGAGGCTCATTGTGACATCTGACACAATAAAAGGAAGAATCTGTGAAAGCGAGGCCAAGAGATGCTGCCAGATACAAAGGACCCATACTGATTCACAAAGAGAAAGCACACAGAACAGATGCCAAGAACTGTGGACACAAGTTGTTCAAAGTGCAATCAGAATTGCAAAAGAAAAAGAGGGCATGATGGAGACTGAAGAATCTTCCAATAATAATCAAAAACATCAAAATCCAGATCCGGATGAAGAGACGGCTCAGAGGTTAAGAGCACTGACTGTTCTTCCAGAGGTCCTGAGTTCAATTGCCAGAAACCACATGGTGGCTCACAACCATCTATAATGAGATCTGGTGCCCTCTTCTGTATACTAAATAAATAAATCTTAAAAATAAATAAATAAATAAATAAAAAATAAATCCAGATCCAGCATGTCCAGAGAACCCCAAACAGAATAAATACCAAAACAAACACTAGACATAGTACTACAGTTAGGATGGGGAGTGCTCCTCCAAGGACAATGTCCCCTGTATATCCCCAGCTTGGTGCTATTGGGAGGTAGTGAAAATCTTGGGGGTCCCAAGAAGTCTTCCAGTCATTGGAGATACATTCTCAAAGGAGATACCAGGATCCAGTCCCTCCCTTCCTCTCCCCCACACATGCTTCCTGGCCGTGAAGTGAACACTGCTTAGTAGCTACTTGCTGCTGCCATGTGCTGCCTCACCTACACATCTCAGTTCTTCCAGCACTGGGGTCCATCACCTAGAGACTGAACCCCACAAAACTGTGAGCCAAACAAACCTGTTCTAAACTGAGCGTGGTGGCATGTGTCTGTAATCCTAGCTACTCAGGAGGCTGAAGCATGAGGTTTGTTGGAGGCTCAGGAGTTTGTGGCCAGCCTGGGGAGCACAGTAAAACCTCATCTCTCTCTCTCTCTTTTTTTTTAATTTTTTTTTTTTTTTTTTTTTCGGTTTTTCGAGACAGGGTTTCTCTATAGCTTTGGAGGCTGGCCTGGAACTCACTTTGTAGACCAGGCTGGCCTCGAACTCACAGAGATCCACCTGCCTCTGCCTCCCGAGTGCTGGGATTACAGGCATGTGCCACCACCGCCCAGCTAAGACCTCATCTCTTAAAGAATAACTTTAAAAAAAATCTTTTTATTTTGATTTTGGATTTATTTATTTATTTTATGCATGTGAGTGTTTTGTCTCTGTGTATATGTATGTGTATCGTGTGTGTGCCTGGTTCTCCACGGAGGCCAGAAGTGGGTGCCAGAACCCCTGGAACTGGAGTTACATACTGACAGTCTAGCAAAAGAAGTACATCTTCATAAAGTGCTGGGAAACAAACAAACAAACCTGTGAGCCTTCAGTTCCATACCCAAGGCAGGGAATTCAAAACACCCAATCTGTGCTACAGGAATAGTAAAGGAAGTTCAGCAGAGGGGTTACGGTGGGATAGGAACAGAGATGTACATAAAGAAACAACCATCTCCAAAATGGGCAAAGTTAATGAGAGTGGAACACATATTTTGGATTATTTTCCTTTACTACCCACAGTAAAGCAGGAGAAATCTGTCCCAGGCTTAGAGTAAAGGTCGAAGTAAAAAGAATGACCGCAGAACAAAAGCTGAGGGCAGCGGGGATGGGGATGGGGTGGCACACTCGATTGTAAAGACCATACGTTATACATGAGGGTCACAGGTCTTGAAATCAGATTATGATTAATTAAAGCTGTACACTGTAAACCCAGGAGCAATCATTAAGAACCTATAAGGACATAAATAAATCAAGAGTAGCGATACCCCCACACACACAAACAAATAACAGAAAGGAAAAAGAAGAGATGGAAGAAATGACAACCAAAAATGGTAGAGTTGAATTCAAACACATTGAGAATTTAGTAAACAAGAAAGGTCTAAACCCACTAGCAGAGACCATCAGACTGGATAAGAAAAGAAAGACTGTATTCCATCCACAGAAAAACTCCATTTAGATATAAAGACAATGACAGCTGGTGACTGGAACACAGGCACTCCAGCAGGTAACAGAAGGGGAAGTCAGACAAATGGGAAGTGGGAGGGAGGAGAGCCACTGCTCAGGCAGGGAGGGAGGGCCGTGGAACAAGGCCTCAAAGAGCTGAAGGAGCTGGCTGCTGCTCAGTAAGGTCAGTAAGGAACTCAGCCCTCCAACGTAAGGAAACACATTCTCAGGGAAAAAATTGTCAATGAGCTTAGAATTAAATTCTTCCCCAGAGACTCCAGACAGAAACACAGAACACCTGACACACTAATTTCAGAGTGTGAGATCTGGGCAGAGCTACTGACCCACAGAACTATGATCCAAGAAACAGATGTGGCTCCAAGTTTAGTAAACTTGTGGCAACTGTTTACAAAGCAAGAGGAAAATAATCCAAACAGGAACCTACACACCCAGGCAAAAACTAATCAAAAGAAGGTCCAACAAGCCTGCTTAGTTGATCAAGGCACTTGTCCCCAATCCTGGGACCTGAGTTCAATCCCTGGAACCTACAAGTGGAAGCAGAGAATCAACTCCCATGAGTTGTCCTCTGACCTTCACATGTACACTGTGGTATGCAGGTGTTCCTCCTACACACACACACACACACACACACACACACACACACACACACACACAAAATGTTTAAAAAAAGCTAGAGTGTCTAAACTACCAGAACCTCAAAGCAAGAATCATTATCAACAATAGAGACAAAGAAACACAATGACAAAGGAAGCAACTTGACATGAAAATCTAACAGTTCTTGATGAGTTTGCACCTAACACCTGAACAAAGACTCAGGAAAGAGAAGGGATGACAGATAATCCATAATTGCAGACTCTAATGTTCCTCACTCAGTAGAAGAGGCACTCAGACACGGAAAACTATGGGGAACACCTCATCAACCTCCTTGTCCTAGTTATCATTCATAGAAGGCTCTGCCCACAAGAACAAAAGACACACATTCAAGTGTACATGGAGTATTACCAAAGTACTTGTATTTCAGGCCTAAAAGCAAACTTCAATAAATTCTGGCAAATTCCCAAATACTTGAAACTTAAATGTACTTCTGAATAACTCACAGGCTAAAGAGAGTCATGACAGAAATTAGAAAATAATCTGAATCTTAGGAAAAATATAAGATTATGTAATACGTTCAAACAGTGCTTAGAGCAGTTTCTCATCCTGTGGGTCACAACCCCTTAGGGGTTGAATGACCCTTTCACAGGGGTCACATATCAGATATCTTACAGATCAGATACTTACATTACAATTCACAACAGTAGCAACATTATAGTTATGAAGCAGCAATGAAATAATGCTATAGTTGGAGTCACACAACATGAGGAACTGTATTAAAGGGTCACAGCATCAGGAGGGGTGGGGACCACTGGCTTAGAGGGACTGAATGTTTACGGTGGAAAAGAAGGTCTCTGATGAGCCTAGCTTCTACTTCAAACAACTAGGAAATGCCAATCACACTTAAGACAAGAAAGACATGAGTAACCACAGAAACCAATAGAACTGAAAACTGGAAACAACAGAAAATAGCAGTGATATAAAAGACAAACCCCTGAAAGAAAAAAATGAAACCAATGGCAACTTTTCGCAATACTGATGAAAATAAAAAACAAATTACCAATAATAGATATAAAAATACCTATTATTATTTATTTTCAGGGGAGGGGGAGGTCTTACTATGTAGCTCTGACTATCCAGGGACTAACTATGTAGACCAGGCTGGCCTCAAAACTCACAGAGATCCACCTGCTTCTGCCTCTCAAGTGCTGTGATTAGAGGTGTGCGTCATCACTCCTGGCTTATTATTTATTCTTAGTAAGTGTGTGAGTACATAATGGAGGGCACAAATGCCACAGCATGCACTCAGAGATCAGAGGACAACTTTGTAAAGTTGGTTCTCTCCTTCCACTTTTATGTGAATTCCAGTGATTGAGCTCAGGTCACCAGGCTTCAGCAACAAGTGGCATCACTAGCTGAGCCACATTACAGGTCCAGGAGAGACACTACTACAGCTCCTATAACAGTGAAAGGAAGAAGAAGCCACTACAAATACAGTCCTATCTGTATACCTGACAACTTAGATGAACGGCAAATACTTTGAAAGACAGATGACTGGATCTCACCCCAGAGGAAACATCTATAATCATTCAATCTCTATTAAAAATACTGGCTTCACAGTTTAAAGTATCCAGGAAGGAAAACTACTAGCCCAGACAACTAGACTAGCAAATTTTATCACATGTTTATGAAAGAAGCAACACCAATTCTACATATATTTTCCAGAAAATGGAGAAGAGCACGTCACAACCTATCTGATCAAAACCAGATGACAACTTACGAAATATTATATACCAATATTCATGGAGATGAAAGATCTTGAACTGTTAATAAATCAAGACTCTCTAGTATTAATTTTGGGATATAAGGCTGTTACAGGATTTCAAAGCCAAATAACTTATATTAATAAACTTGGGAGAGTCACTTCACCAACGAAAAGAAATGAAGCTGGGCGGTGGTGGCGCATGCCTTTAATCCCAGCACTCGGGAGGCAGAGGCAGGTGGATCTCTGTGAGTTTGAGGCCAGCCTGGTCTACAGAGTGAGTTCCAGGAAAGGCACAAAGCTACACAGAGAAACCCTGTGTCAGAAAATGAAAAAAAAAAAAGAAAAGAAATGAAAGCACCTGTGGTGGTTTGAAAGAAAATGGCCCCAAAGGGAGTGGCACTATTAGGAGGTGTGGCCTTGTTGGAGGAAGTGTGTCTTTGTGGAGGCAGACTTTGAAGTCTCACATATGCTTACAACATGCATAGTGAGACAGACCACTTCACGTTGCCTGCAAGATATAGGACTCTCTCAGGTACTTCTCCAGCACCCAACTGCCTACACGCCGCCATGTCCCACCATGATAATAATGGACTGAACCTCTGAAACTGTAAGCAAGCCACCTCAACTAAATGTTTCTGTTTGTAAGAGTTGCTGAGGTCATGGTGTCCCTTCACAGCAATAGAAAATCTAACTAAGACAGCACCATTCAAGATTCCAAAGGATGGAGGCAACCAACAGTCCTACCCATGTATGATATCTCTGAACTACAATAACCAGCGTGGCATGATAACTATAAGGGTGCAATAATGGTACACATAGCTTAGCAGTAACCAACAGTTCTCTAATTGGAATTAAGACTTGGTCAACAAGATGGAAATCACACCTGGTACTAGAAACCTAGCCAACTACCCAGGGCTAGGGAAATCATAGATCTTGAAGGAAAACCTACAACTGCCACTTCACTAAACTAGCATAATCCTAACTGCATTCTAAATATCTGTCCTTATGCCCACAGAAAGAACAGTTCTCACCCTCCACCAAGGAAATGCCTCTTTGCAAGAGACAAAGACCATTACAGAAAACCACAACTGACCAAATTGAAGTTGTGGAGCCCAGTGCCAACAACAACACAACTCCTGCACCTAAGATTCAGGGATCATTGTGAAAGAGGGGGCAGAAAGATTGCAAGAGCCAAAGGAACAATGAATTTGCTATTAGATTATATCTCCTAGCAATGTCAAAAGCTACACCCATGTCGTCTCACCAACATGGCTGTCATGTTGACAACACCAAGTGTGGTAGTTTGAATGTAAGTGGTCCTCATAGGGAGTGGCTCATAGGGAATGGCACTATTAGGAGGTATGGCTTTGTTGGAGTGGGCATGGCATTTTTGAAAGAAGTGTGTCACTGTGGGGTTGGGCTTTGAGGTTTCCTATGCTCAGGATAATGTCCAGTGACTCAGTTGACTTCCTACTGCCTATAAGATATATGATTCTCAGCTACTTCTCCAGCACCATGTCTGCCTGCATGCCACCATGCTCCCTGCCATGATGATAATGGACTGAACCTCTGAAACTGTAAGTGAGCCACCTCAATTAAATGTTTTCACTTATTATTTTTTTTTTTTTGAACTGAGATCAGAACCCAGGGCCTTGTGCTTGCTAGGCAATCACTCTACCACTGAGCTAAATCCAAGAGACAAATTGGTGGCACATGCCTTTAATACCAGCACTCGGGAGGCAGAGGCAGGCGGATCTTTGTGAGTTTGAGGTCAGCCTATCTACAAAGGGAATTCCAGGAAAGGCACAAAGCTACACAGAGAAACCCTGTCTCAAAAAACAAAAACAAACAAAAAAAAACCAAAAAAAAAAAAAAAAAAACCAACCAAACAAACAAACATTTTCACTTATAAGAGTTGCTGTGGTCATGGTGTCTCTTCACAGCAATAAAAACCCTAAGACATCAAGTGTTCCTTCATAATTTGTCTCTAGCGATTGCTGCTATCTATTATCCCTGTTGTTTTGTTTTTCCCAGAACATCATGAAAACGTAAGCACATAGTAGATACTCCTTAAATCTTAGCATAAGCAGTGGAAACTATGGACAGTTGCTATCTTTGTAATGGCTCATATGCAAAGAATGATTTTTATTTTTTTATTTTGAGACAGGGTCTCATTATGTATCCTTGGCTGGCCTCAAACTCAGAGATCAACCTACCTCTGCCTCCCAAGTGCTGGGATTAAAGGTGTGTGCCATCATGTCCAGCAAGACTGATTTTTAAAAAGTTGAGGGAGAAAAGTCAAAAGGATACTTCATGATTAGAAAGTATATGAAGTCCAAATCCAATGTCCAGGATTGACATTCAATTGAGACACAGGCACACTCATTTGTAGACCTTGCTACCTGTGGTTGATCACATGCTACAGATGCAGTTACAGAGTTATAAGAAACCATATGGCCAGCAGTATCTAAAATATTTACTGTCTGGCCCATATGGATAAAGTATGGTATAAAGGTAAACACACAATCCAATGATTCTTCTGGATACTTATCCAAGAAAATTTGAAATCTATTTTCACAAAATCTGTACCCAAGTGTTTATGGTGGCAATGGTTATAACTGCCTACAACTGAAAACACTAGAATCCCGCTACTGGTCAAGAACTAAACTGTGGTAATCCATACACCCGAATATCACTCAACAAACAAAAGAATGAACTACTGACATAAGCGACAAAGGTCATTCTCAAACGTCTTATGCTAAGTCAGCATTAAACTTGCTCTACAAAGGGCCGATAGCAAATACTTAAGATTTGCTGGGTTTTCAAATAACCAAATACGCATCTAGACTCCCGTTTTTTAAAAAGATTTACTTTATCTTTAATTGTAATTGTGTGAGTGTACACATGAGTGCACATGCTCATAAAAGGCTAAAAGCTGGAGTTACAGGAAGTTATGAGTAGGCAATCTGTTAATATACAGTTTAAGATGGCCATTACACTAATGTAAAACTGTTTAAGTCATAGAAAACTCAGGAAGTTCAGAGAGGATTACCCTAAGAAAGCCAATCTTCATTATACCTGTGGCCTATAATTCAAAAATGCTTGATTTATTTGCAGCCTCTGTTCCTACTTCCTTAAACTTTCCCTTTTAAGAGCCCTCACTGGCCCCCCAGGATTAAGGTGGACTTTGGACAAGAGCCCTTCATCTTTACATTAAGCAGTTAGAATAAGAAGTCATCATCCTGACTAGGGATGGTGGCACATGTCTGTATTCCCAACACTCTGTAAACTCAGCCATGAGGAGGCTGGATGGAAGGATCATGAGTTCAAAGCCAGCCTGGGCCACACAGTAAGACACTGTCTCAAAACAAAGCAAGTCCCTGGCCATTAATCCCAGCACTCAGGTGGCAGAAGCAGGCAGATCTCTGTAAGTTCAAGGTCAGCTTGGTCTAGATAGCAAGTTCCAGGCCAGCCTGGGCTATACAGTGAGATCCTGTCTCAAAAGACAAAACAACCCAAAAATATTGCTGACTTTACTTTGATGCCTTCTCTCTCAACTGACAGGCTTGTTCTGCAGGAAGCAGCCTCGCATATCTCTACCACGTTCCCAACCTATGCTTCAGCCTTCCCTTTGATACTGTGAGTTTCACTTGCTTTACTACATTTCCCTTTCACCTACATCAGACTGTATTCCATCTGTCTCACAAACAAACAAACAACAACAACAAAAAAACTGAACTGAGGGCAGGAAAGGTACTTGCTGTAAGGCCTGATAACCTTAGTTCAATCCCTGGAACCCACAGGGTGAAAGAAGAACAGTAAGTTGTCCTCTGACCTCAATACACATTCACACATGTGCTCACTTACACATGCATACAAAATAAGTAAATAAATAAATAAATGTTAAAAAATTTTAAATAAGCAACCAATTAAATAAAATTTGTACATTGTGGAAAATTTTGAACAGTGTTTAGGTTTGGTATCTAATATATAAATAAATTTGATGAAAACAGGGCCTGAATTAGTGGCACATGCCTTTAATCCCAGCACTCAGGAGGTAAAGGCAGGTAGATCTCTGTGAGTTCAAAGCTAGTCTGGTCTACATAGAGAGTTCCAGGAAAGCCAGGACTACACAGAAAGATCCCATCTCAAAAGATTGCTAAGATATTTAGACTATTTCAGACTCCACTAGGCTTGCTATCCAATCATCACGAAATGCAGCTTATCACATGGCATACCTGTGGCCCAGTAGTAAATATCCCAGTCATTGCTAGGCTCGTTAATTAGGCGATCATAGAGGTTCAGCTGCTTCTCTGTCATGTTGTGCAGATATTCTTTAGCAAAGAGGCTAGAAGGAAAAGGAAAACGAGGCTGACAAGACTGCCTTGTCAAAGAGAAGTGACACCCGGAGCCCTCTTCCCAATACCTAAGGAGAATACAGTTCTCCAGCATCCCCCTCTTCCTGCTCTCATAGAGTAGGCGGGCTCTTTTGGTTTCCATGGATTCATCAGTTCTCTCCTCCCATGGAGGCAAAGGAATTTCAATCATGTCTTTTTGAGAATCTGTTGGGCTGTCACCTCTGTAGAATCGTCTGAATGATGTCACGCTGAACAAAGGAGACAGCAGGCTGTGCTTTGACAGTACCTGAAACAAACAAATAAACCACAAACATCTTTATAAGACAATGGTTACTATCACTGCTATTTATTCAACACATAAGGTGCTAAATGCATTAGAGCTCACTTAGTCCTTGTGCTGATTCTGGTCCCTTTATAGTAAAGCAAACAGAAACCAATGAATCTAAGACTTAGAGGTGATAGTCACTGAAACAGAACCACAGATACATGTTTATAAATTGGGCAACACCTCACTCTATAAGACAGAATGAATATTCCAGATGTGCTATTAACCAATCTTTCCAGAAATTATCCCAGCAGAAACACGTCTCCTTTTGCATTTCTTTAAAACTATACAGTCTAGTTGTGTTCCAGTTCCTCGCCTGTTAAAGTTGAGAATACCTAGGTCTCCTGAAGACTGCAAACCCAAGAAGGGCATACACTCTAAGATATAATGAGAAGGGTTGGGTGATGGCGGCTCAGTAAGTAAAGTGCTTGCTGTGGAAGCACGAGGACCTGAGTGCACAACACAGAGGAGCCAAGCATGGCCAAGAATGGCACCCTGCATCTGTAACCTCAGCACGGGTGGATCCTACAAGTTCATTGGTCAGGGAGTCTAGCCAAAACAGAGAGATTCTATCTCTGGAAATAAAGTGAAAATAGAGGAAGACACCTGAAGTTGACTTCTGGTCTCCACACACAAGGATAGGAAAGCACTTCCCTTTCTCCCCTTCCCTCTCTCACACACAAACATATATCACACACATACACAAATTTTAAAAAGACACAATGATAAGGTGGTAATGTTAGCAAGATGGCAGAACAGGAAGACCCACATCCTCCTTGCCACCAAACCCTTCCAATAGAGATACTGACGCAACAATTCACAGATCTATTCTCTCTGTGAAAAGTCTGGAAAACAGGTTCCTGCTCCCCAGATAAGTACAAAATCAGCTGCTAATAGGAAGGCTGCACATGCCATAATCCTGTTTTCCCCAACACTCTAACCCACCACCCAAGCACACGACCATGGGGAGAATATCCCAGCACTAGGCTTCTACCTAGCAAAGTCATCCAAACAAGCTGAATCTAAGTGCTATAGGAAAAGGCATCTGGTTGAAAGCTGTAGCAAACAAAGGTGATGGTTAATACAAACAGCATTCACTTGCCATGGTCCCCATTCCTGCCTTACTGCAGAATGAAAAAAAAACAAAAAACAAAAAACAAAAACAAACAAACAAAAAAAAAACCACAACTCCCAATTTTTCCTGGGGAAACAGAGCTGGCGTGTCCACCTAATGCTCCAGCATCTCAGGGGCTGCCTATGAGGCTGGTTTTTTGTCTCTCTTGCCTCAGAGCAACAACAGGACACAATTCATTCCTGACACTTAGGGACCACAGAGACCAAGAAAGCTGAGCTGCTTACTTTGGGTGCAGAGGAAACCTTAGATAGCAGACAAAATCTAGTATCGTTCGGGAGCCTCTTCCCCAGGGCTCAGAAGAGTATGGTCAATGTTCTGAAGCATGGGCATTGGCATTGCCTAAGGGACTTGGTTGGTTTCTGCAACACTAATAGAGTCAACATACTCTTAGAAGTCCAGCAGCCACTGAGAATAAGAGAGCAGAGCAACTAGTTAGGCATGGTGCTTCATGCCTGTAATCCCAGCATTTGAGAGGCTAGAGCAGGGCTACTATGAAACTGAAGGGCTCCAATATCAGACAAAAGAGAGGGAGGAAATTAAAGAGGAATGGGACTCTGAGCAACTTTAGTAGTTACAAAGAAACTATAGCATCACAGACACTAGGGAAAGCTACTGATTATGAACTGATAGAGGAAGGTAAAGGTGCTTGTTGCCAAGCCTAAGGACCTGAGTTCTATCCCCACAACACATGCACACAGAAGAAAGACATACAGAGGGGCAGAGACATACAGACACATACCATCTTTAAAAAAAAAAAAAAAAAAAAAAGACTGAAACTTCCAATTTGGAAAAAGAAACAGACATTCAGATTTGAGAAGCTTAAGAGACCTCAAGTATCATGAACCTAAGGAAGTCCATACCAAGGCATAAATTGTCCAGCAAATCAGAAATGTGCACGTATAAAGAAAGACCACATGAGAGCACAATGGAAAAGTGGCTATCTGCAAGTTGTGGAAAGACCACAAGAGGGAATTAACTGATCTTTACCCTAGATCTCAGTCTCCAGAACTTTAAAAATAGAAATTCCTGTTGTAAGGCACCTTTAGTGGGATCTGATGCCCTCTTCTGGCATAAAGTTGTATGTACATCCATATAGAGCATTAATACATAAGTTAAAAAGAAGAAAAAGAAAATGCATTAAAAAAAATCCTTATGTGTGCAAACATGGGTACATGTATAGAGGTCAGAGGAACAGCTCAAGTTTCACTCTTCACCTTCCACCTTGTCCTGCAACAGTTTCTTTGTTGTTCTCTACTGTGTATGCCAGCCTAGCTGGCCTGTGAGCTTCCAAGAATTCTCTTGTCTCTACCTCCCATCTCATCATAGCAGCACACTAGGCTGGCCTTGAACTTGCTAAAGAACCAAGGATGATGACCTTAAACTTCTCATTCTCCTGCCACCAACTTCAGAGTGCTAGAATTATAGGCACATGCTATTACACTCTGTTGTTATGTGACGCTAGGGATCAAATCCGGGGCTTTCATGCATGATAGGTGTTGTGTAGCAATTTCCTCCAGGATAAGACCTGCCATTTTGGAGGGAAGCTCATTAAGACACAGGATGCTGCTATTATTATTATTATTATTATTATTATTATTATTATTCACTATGTAGCCCTAGCTGGCCTGGAACTTGACATCTAGGTCAGGCTGGTCTTGAACTCAGAGACCCTCCAGCCTCTGCTTTATGCTACTACTCCTAGCCAAGACACAGAATGTTCTAAAGGAAGGTAATATATCCCATCCTACAGGGATGCTCCTTAAGATTGGGAAGTAAACAACTCAAAGGCTTCAGGAAGTCTCTGAAATTAACCAGATATACAAGGCCACTCGCTCAGCACATATAATTTCAGCTCCAGGGGATCCAACACCCTCTGCAGCTTCAGTGGGTATTCAGTGGGTAGCTATATTCACAAGTGTGTGTGAACACACACACACACACACACACACACACACACACACAATTTCCAATTAAAAAAAGTACACTCTGTGGCATCAATATCCTGTACATAGAGAGTAGAAGAGAAGTTCTCGTATGCAGTTAAAATTATCAATTTTAAACAGACTTAGAAATATTTTATGTAAGCCTCATCACACCCCAAGGGAAATTCCTGTAGAAGAGACACAGAAGAAAATGAGATTGCCGGGGCTAGAAAGACAGCTCAGCAGTTAAGAGCATTTACTGCTCTTGCATAGGACTGGGGTTTAGTTCCCAAACCACTCAGCAGATGGCTTATACCCATCTATAACTCCGATCCCAGAAAATCCAACACCCTCTTCCGGCCTTTATGGGCACCTATACACATAGTGGACATACACTCATGAAAGTACAAACACATATGTACGTATTTTTTAATCTAAAAAAAGAAAGAAAAGAAAATGAGATTCTCTAGCATGCCAAGGCCCTGGGGTTGGGGCTTAGTTCACAAACAAACAAACAAACAAACAACCTGTTGAATGAGATAAAGAACATTATATAGTATTAAGAAGAGTTAGCAGGGGGGCGCTGGAGAGATGGCTCAGAGGTTAAGAGCACTGGCTGTTCTTCCAGAGGTCCTGAGTTCAATTCCCAGCAACCAAATGGTGGCTCCCAACCATCTGTAATGAGATCTGGTGCCCTCTTCTGGCCTGCAGGCAAACATGCAGACAGAACACTGTATACTTGATAAATAAAATAAATCTTAAAAACAAACAAACAAAGTTAGCAGGAAGGTATAACAATCATAACTATATGTGGATCTAACATTAAAGAACACAAATCCATGAAGCAGACACTAACAGGGAGAGAAAAGAAACAGATTTTAATACCACCCTTTCAATAAGGGATAGGACATCCGAGGTAGGGCTTGGTTGGGGGGTTTCAATATTTGACAACTAGAACAACACTCTAAGTTTATCTAACTGAGATATACAGACATTCCATACAATAGACCATACATTCCTCTCAAATGCATGGATGAACATTTCCAAGAGCTCACAAGTCTTGACAAATTTAAGATAATCACAACTACCTTTAAACAACACTGAAATAAAACTGCAAATCAACAGCATATGAAAGCCGGAAAATTCAGACATGCAGATACTTAAAACCACAGATTTGAACAATCAAAACGTTAAGAGTAAAGAAAAAAGAAATTTTTTTAAAAAAAATCTCGCGACAGATTAAAGCCTAACAAAAAGTGGAGATGGGACCAAAATAGTACCAAGATGTAAGTTTATAGGGGCAAATGGCTACGTTTAAAAAAAAAAAAAAAAAAAAAAGAGTAATCTAAGTGTGTTGGTTCAAGCCTATAATCCCAGTAGTTTGGAAGATGAGGCAGGAGAATTTCGAACTTGAGGTCAGCCTGGGCAACACATTAAGACTGGCTAAAAAGGGGGAAGAAGGAACTGAAGACTTTAAGAATAGGAGCTAGAAGTGGGCTTTTGGAGGTTAGGTAACTGTGCCTGGCGACTCAAGTAAGATCTGAGTTGTCTCGCACGATGACTGACGACTTAACCACATATTACCGAGTATTCTCACTCTCGAGCACACCGTGGGTTCAGCAAAGAACGGAAAAAGAGCTTCATGTCCAGCGCCTGTATGAGCCTGGCCGTGAGGGGATCTTTCCCTGGGCTGTGGGGTAGTTGAACTCTCCCTACAGTCTCCATGACACAGACGAGAACGAAACAGTCCTAGCTGCTGCCCGCCCCGAACCCTAAATCTTCGGCTCTCTCACCCGCGCCAGCGTCGGGATCAAGGTGACCACCGCCATTTCTCCCTACAGCACCGGAAGTTGGCAACCGGGCTACTTCCGGGAACTCCAGGCGGTCTAGCCGTGGACTTCACCAGTGGAGGTGGACCTCAAGCCGGAAGGCGCGTCCCAGCGTATGGCGGAAGTAGCGGTGCGTCTGACGCCGCCGGCGGGGGGGGGCGGGACCTGGGGCGGAGAGCGGTTCGCGCGCTTCGGGCCTAGTCGGGACTCTCCGCGGCCGCCGCCATATTCCCGGTAACGGGGGCGCGCGGCCGGGGGCCGGCGGGGCCGGAAGGAGGGCCGGGGCTGGCGCCGCGGCGGGGAGGGGGTCGGTTGAGGTGGCGGCGGTGGCGGAAGACGGCGGGTAGAGGGAAGCGCGGGCCTCCGAGGGAGGGGCTGAGGTCCTGGAGTGGAGCTGTGGGAGGGAGCAAGGGTAGGCCTAGCCGAGGGCGAGGACCGGGCCCGGTTGGAGTGGAGGCGGCGGTAGCTTCCGGGCCCGCGGGGGACTCCAGCTTGGGCCGCCCCCTGGGTCTAGCAGGTGCGGCGGGCTGAGCTTGCGGCTTTCGCTGCGATGGTTCTTCACAGCGCGGCCCTTGGGCCCTCTCGAGAGTCGAGGCCTGGACTTGGCGGTGGCGCCACAGGCGGCTACGGGCGCCGACTCGGCGCAACTCGGGTCGGGCCCGCGGGTGATGGGCAGCGAGCCCCGCGAGCCCGGGCGGCCTGGGAGAGCTGGGGGCGGCGCGAGGCTGGGGGCGGGGCGGAGCGGGTGGGGCCAGGCTCTGGCTGCCGGGAGACCATTGCCCTCCTCCCAGCCTGGGACCCTCGTCCCTTAAAATTTTTTACCCTTTTCTGAATACCGTAGTGGCATCTTTCTTACTTTGTCCGTTCTCCGGGCTCGAGAGCGTATTTCCGGAGCCATGTCAGAAGGAGTGGACTTGATTGATATTTACGCTGATGAAGAGTTCAACCAGGTGAGAGGAATCATAAGCAGCTTTGGGTTTTCCTTCATCAGTCTACTGACAGTGGTTTCTCTCTCAGCTCAAAATAATTCCCCGTAATATCGAAGCGTTTCCCCCTAGCGGAGGCTTTGAAGACAACTGACCATTCCTCTATGTTAATTTGAACCTCCAGGCTTCAATTTTAAAGGGTTTGCTTTTTAAGAGCAAATAAAAAGCCAAGTGTAATAGAATAGTGGATCAGCTTGTGGAATTTGTTTCCCCAAGTCATTCCAAAGTTGGATGACTAACCATAATTAAAAATCAAAATTGCATTTGTTGCAGTATTGTGCGGATAATTTTGATACTGACTTTGCTGTTCTCTCAGCTTGCAGCTCCAGAATGTTAAGTCCCTCCTACTAGTCCCCTTCCAATGGTGCAGGCAGTACAAGAGATAACTTTGAAAGACGCAGTATACTAGGTACTTTAAAGATAGGGTTCCAGCTCCTCTCCAGGTGTCTCTAGTCTTTGTAAATAGCTTGACTGTGGTCTTGAGAAGTCTGTGGGCATTTTGGTATACGTTTTACTCATAAAACTTAAGATTTCTGGGAGGTGGAAGGGAAGTAAAGACCATTGAATAAACTAGTTTAAAGGCAAGTCAAAGGCTAGGTTGAATTTGTTTCTGTCTTTATATTTTTATTACAATACCAGGGAATTTATACAAACGTCCCTTGAAATAGTAATCTATGCAGTTGAGTTCTGTGATCTTGAAGTCAAAGCTCAATGGAAACTTTCTATTTAAAACTTTAATTATCTAACCTGGGTTCTTCAACACCATTGTCCTTGAGCAAGCTGGTTCTTGTCATTGGTGTATTCCAATGGCATAAAGACCTGGGGAGAATGGACCCTTTAATAGGAAGCAACAAAAGAGGCTTATATGCCCCGTTATTTTATTTTCAATTTATATATGTGTGTGGTTACATGCATGTGAGTTCAGGTGCCCAAGGAGCCTAGCAGTGTGAGGTCCCCCTGGAGCTAGTGCTGCAGGCGGTTGTGAGCCGCCTGATGTGAGTGCTCGTAACCAAACTCCGCTTCTCTGGACAGACAGAAAGTGTTCTTAACTACTGAGCCTCTCCAGTCTTGCTTTCCTGAGTTTTACGTGTTTGCTTGAATCAGACTTTCACCATTTGAAATTTATAGCTTTGTCATTAATTAACAAGACTTTCTTAGTTCTGTATTACTAAAAGATAGTGTCTCACACACACACACCCCCCAATTCCAAATCTGTATATTGTTGACTGCTACTGCAACTCACTTATTGGCAGAATCCTTGATCGTGGGCCATATTTGATCTTTAAAAAAAATTAATAATTGCTTAAGCAATGTGACTGGGGTGGGGTCATAGACAAGACATAGTTCTTGTCCAATGGTCAACTGCTTTGTCAAGGTAGACATTATTAACATCAGTAATTTGTTCCTTAGTTAGCTTTTTTTTTTTTTTAAGGACTTACTGGTCTAAAACCAAAATTAGTGTATGGACTAATTAGTGTATAAACTCTTAGACATATATACCAAACAGGCAATGTTTGATACAGGGAAAGTTGAAACAAGTATAGACTTTGAAAGTAGAGAAGGGGAACCCATCCCCATAAGTTAATTTTTGGCAAAGCTGGTTTAAGTGTAATCTGGAAGCTGCTGAATAGTTTAAAAGTCTAAGAGTTGTTCAAAGTTGGCTTAGATGGAAAGCAATCAGTATAAACTGGGTTGTTGAACATCTTGAAACAATTACTGACTTGCCCCAAGCTAGTCCTGCATACAACTTGCTCAAGAGCACTTTGTTCCCAAAGGAAAATTAGCACAATTACTACATGGAACCCTGTATTTGCTTCTGATCTCTGGCAGGCTGTACTGCAAACACCTTTTGCAGAGATACTTTATTGATGTTGCATTGGGAGCCCTGGGACTCACACTGCTCTGCTGGACAGGGAAAAACTAAAACAGTGACTGAGAACTGCCACTCTGCTAAGTTTTCCATTTGTTCCTTCTCATGCTGTGATGGGTTTAATAGTATGCTTGGTTTTTTATCAAGAGGGATTTGAAATACTTCTGTCTACTGAGCACTGCCAGAGCTAGTGAGTTGTTGGGGGAGTGGGAGTAAATCCCTGTGATCAAAAATTGGTGCCATTCCTAGTGGCTAAAAGTAGTAGTGATGGGCTGGAGAGATGGCTCAGAGGTTAAGAGCACCGACTACTATTCCAGAGGTCCTGAGTTCAATTCCCAGCAACCACATGGTGGCTCACAACCATCTGTAGTGAGATCTGGCGCCCATAATAAACAAATAACTCTTAAAGAGGGAAAAAAAACACTATCTCCCCGCCCCCCTTTTAGGCTGGGCGATGGTGGCGCATGCCTTTAATCCCGGCACTTGTAGGCAGAGCCAGGCGGATCTCTGAGTTCAAGGCCAGCCTGGTCTACCAAGTGAATTCCAGGAAAGGCTCAAAGCTACACAGAGAAACCCTGTCTTGGAAAACCAAAAAGAAGAAAGAAAGAAAGAAAGCAGTAATGATATTAGTTGGGTGTGGTGATTAACATTTATAATCCCAGTGCTCTAAAGACTGAGGCAGTATTACTACAAATTGGAGGCCAGCTTGGCCACGATGTGAAACTGTTAGAATCCCCCCTCCCTTCTCCCAGCAACAACAAAAGTTGTAAAATAACAAAATGGATAGTGACAGTGCAGAGTAATGGGCAACAGTGATGGGGAAGAGGTGTGAGAGGAGAACTGTGGAGATTGTGAGACCCCAAATTGATGTGCCCTTCTAAAAATGGAAGAAAAAGTAACTAATAGTCAAGATGGTTGCACTGAGAAAGATATACCCAAGTTAGTTAGTTCATTGGGTTGATACCAAGAATGGGCTAGAAGTTAGGAACATTGAGCACATTAAAGGGCAAAATCAAATTCCTAATAGGAAGTTTCATGATATAACTAGCCCTGTGTGTGTGTCTCTCGAACACAAAATCTTGCTGAGATACTTATTCAGTGTTGAATGCATATTTCCAATTTAAACTTCTTACAATAAACATTTTAGCATTGCTGCCTATAAAATGTGGGTATGTGTTTTTTTTTTTACTTCTTTTGTAGGATAAGTGGACTTTTTTGTTTTGGTTTTTCGAGACAGAGTTTTCTGTAACCCAGGCTGTCCTGGAACTCACTGTAGACTAGTCTCAGAGATCCACCTGCCTCTGCCTCCTGAAAGATGAAGTCATGTGCCACCATGTCCAGCTATTGCTAGCTTTTTTTTTTTTTTTTGGATTAACTGAGGTTCAGATAGACCATTGAAACTTGGAATATTCAAATTCATTGGATTTTCTTTCTGAAGTGGTTATCTACAGAAACAAGGTCCTCCAGGATTGAGCCTCTTTGTTCTTTTAGAGATTTTGAAAGAGTCCATTGATTGCCTTTAAGATAACAGTATGAAAAGGTTTCCACTGATGTGTTTACTCTCCAAGTTGAAATCTTCCTATTGGTTTACTTTTTTTTTTAATCTAGTTTTAATCCAGTTTTTGGTGATGATGTCTGTCTTACAATTTTTAGATGCATCTCAGAATCACAGATACTTCATAAAAGGAATCCTAGTTTTCTGGCATTGAATATATAAAATATTGTTTGGGCTTTGGTTTTTGTTTTTTTTGAGACAAGGTTTCGCCTTTCCTGGAACTCACTCAGTAGCCCAGGCTGGCATTGAACTCACAGAGATCCACCTGCCTCTGCCTCCCAAGTGCTGGGATTAAAGGCGTGCGCCACCACCGCCGCCTGGCTATATAAAATACTGTTATTATTGTCTTTTTAAGTTTCATTTGAAAATCTTTTTTTTTTTTCCCTTTAAAAAGCCTTCATGGGAGGCATAGTTGTTCTTAATATCCTTGGGGGAATTGGTCTCAGAATATTCCTCTGTAACAAATATTCAGGTACTTAAATCTTTTTTTTTTTTTATTTTGGTTTTTCGAAACAGGGTTTCTCTGTGTAGCTTTGTGCCTTTCCTGGAACTCACTCTGTAGTCCAGGCTGGCCTCGTACTCACAGAGATCCTCCTGCCTCTGCCTCCCGAGTGCTGGGATTAAAGGTGTGTTCCACCACTGCCCAGTCAGGTACTTAAATCTTTTTTTTTAAAAAACTGTTATGAGCCTGTACTGAGGAGGCTGAGGCAAAAAGGGATTGCAAGTTCAAGACCAATCGTAATAACTTAGCCAGACCCTGTCTCAAAATTTAAAAAAAAAAAAAAAAATCAAAGATATAGTTCAGTGGTAGATACTTTACCTAGCATGTTCAGAACCACTTGGAGGTATTTGTGCATACGCAGTCTTTATGCATTCTTTCCCATGCTGTAAAAAATGTCTCTAGATGATGATGATTATTTCAACTTTGCTAATGGTTGAATACAGGCCTTGCCATTTGCAGTTTTAATTTCTTTTCATTTATTCTTATGCATATGAGTGTTTTGCCTGCATGCATGTCTATACACCATGTATGTACATTGCCTTCAGAGGCTGGGGAGGGCATCTGATCCCCTGGGATTGGGGTTGTGAGCTGCCAGTGAGTGCTGGGAATCAAATCCAGGTCCTCTGGAAGAGTGGCCATTGTTCTTAACCACTGAGCTATCTCTTCTGCCCCCATCTTAAAAAGCTTTTTAAAGGATGTTTTCGGCTGATATTTAGCTGGATGGGAAACTGACAGATATGGAAAGCTAAGTATAGTGGTTTCTGAGGATTAGAGCATTGAACAGGATGGAGTCATCAAGTCTTTTTGGGGAGGAGGGGATTTGTTTGTTGGGGATTTGGGTGATTTACTTATTTTTACATTTGTTTTATATATGGCAAGTGTGTTGAGATCAGAGGACAAGACTTTTTTCCTACCATGTGGGTCCTGGTAATTGAACTCATCCACTGAGTCATCTCATTGGCATTGGCTTTTTCAGGATGGTCTGATGCAGCCCATGCTGCTCTCAAACTCTGTGTGAAGCCAGTGGTGAACTGCTGATGATCTGCCTCTACCTCCCAAACGCCGGGATTACGGGCAAATGTGCCACTATGCCCAGTTTTAAGGCCTTTTTGTACCTCAAACTACCCGATATATGGCACATAAGTACTAGGACTTGAGCCCAGGGCCTTCTATGTGCAAGGCAAGCACTCTACTATACCTGAGCTATATCCCCAGTCCTTTACTCCTTTTTTTTTTTTTAAATGTTTCTTAGATGGTTATTAGAAAGCTGAGATTATATTCTAAGAGCTTGATAGTTTCCCTGGATCAGTTGTATAAACCAAAGGGTAATTCAGTGTTTTGTTCGCATTTTGTTGCCTACTCACTTTAACATTCTTTCCCCCTACTTTCTATTTCTAAATAAATATACTCTTATTAAAAACAATACTAACATGTAACCTATATTGAAAATACATTTTTATTAATATATTTTAGATGTGGTCTTTGAATCTGACCTCATTGATGACAGCAATACATGTATTCATTGCTTATTCACCATTTGCCTTTTTTTTTTTTTTTTTGGTATGTGGAGCTGAGGATCGAACCCAGGGCCTTGCGCTTGCTAGGCAAGCGCTCTACCACTGAGCTCAATCCCCAACCCTTCACCATTTGCTTTTTGATCCTCACAGGAGGCTAACAGAAATTTGCACACCATGAATAGTCTTGGAAATTTCATAAGCAGTACTAAGAATTTCAAATCAGGAATTCTTTCTTACCCTGTTTCCTAGAGTGGGACAGGGAGGCCTTGTACATTGCTTTACAAAGCATTTAACTATAGGTTCTAAGTCAACTAGAATGAAGCAGAAGAAACAAACTGAAAAGTTTGAAGACTCCATTGTCAATTCCTCATCTTTTAGGACTCGGAGTTCAACAATACAGATCAGATTGACCTGTATGATGATGTGTTGACGGCTACCTCACAGCCTTCAGATGATAGAAGCAGTAGCACTGAACCACCCCCTCCTGTCCGCCAGGAGCCATCTCCCAAACCAAACAACAAGACCCCTGCAATCCTGTATACGTATAGTGGCCTGCGGAGTAGACGAGCAGCTGTCTATGTAGGCAGCTTCTCCTGGGTAAGCAAGGATAACCAAAAGTCTTATGGGTAGGCTGGAGGGAGAGCACTGGGAGGTGATGGCATTTTCAGAAACCACTGTTGCACTGTTTTGTGCTCTGATGGGGTTGGATTTCTTTTTCCTGGGATCAGGTTGGATTGATCTCTGAAAGAGAACTATCCTGAGGACGTACTGGTGCCGAAGAAAGCATTGATTAAGTGGGTAGTTGCCTTTTCTGCCATCTTATTACTGCCCCTGACCCTGGGGCTTTATGTCTAGCAGGGTCATCTATGGGACGAGATTTCAGAGTGAACACCTTGAACTCTTGGTGGTCATTAGATGGTCCTGTGATAATGGTGGGTGATGGGGATCAAAGACCTTGATAGCTCTAGTGTATTGGGATATGTGTTGACTATTCTGTAAAAGTTAACTGTGTGACATGTTTTTGGGTTGGTGGTGGGGGATGCCAAATCAGGAGATGTATATACTGATGGGAAAGTTCCTGGCATGGTCAACTCTAGCCTGTCACATGTATAATG
Organism: Onychomys torridus; assembly: GCF_903995425.1. NCBI lineage: Eukaryota > Metazoa > Chordata > Mammalia > Rodentia > Cricetidae > Onychomys > Onychomys torridus. Next base: position 129,307,527 of record NC_050443.1, read on the forward strand.
TTGCTAGCAATCTGTTTGATCTGATGATCAACCAGCCTACATGTCAGTCAAAATTAAAGTAAATTTCAGTCTTAATCTCCAAACATAGGAGCTTTGGGCTTAGATGGGTTTAGAGTTCAGAACAATGGGAAAAGCCTGCACTGATTGAAATAATGCTGGGCTTTGGGGGTTTCCTGTGGGCGGTTATGGTTGTGGCAGGAGTACTAGATTTGGGAACAGGACTTGGGACATTTGGGTGGGTGGGTATCAGGCATGTAGCTCTTCACATTTCTCCCTTTTCCATCTTGCCGGCCCCAGTGGACTACAGACCAGCAGCTGATCCAGGTTATTCGCTCTATAGGAGTCTATGATGTGGTGGAGTTAAAATTTGCAGAGAACCGTGCAAATGGCCAGTCTAAAGGGTGAGGTCTGGATTTGGGGAGCCACTTTAATTTGTGACTGTTAGGGTAACAGATCTGTTACATATTTGAACTTGGATTCCAACCCCCTTCCATCCCAGCCTAGCTTACTACTTTGGTTTTGACCAACTGCCATAGTAGATTAAGGACCTAGCTAGATTGAAGTTGAACATCCGTCTGTTGAAGGGAAGAAGGAAGTATATAGAGTGGCACCTTCTTACTGCTGTGTGTGTGTGTGTGTGTGTGTGTGTGTGTGTGTGTGTGTGTGTGTGTGAATATTTAATTTAGCAAGATGCCTTTTCCTTTGTCAAATAGAATTTTTGTTCCTTTTCCAGTGTCTAAATATTTTTCTTCTTTTTACTTGGTTCCTCCAGGTATGCTGAGGTGGTGGTAGCCTCTGAAAATTCTGTCCACAAATTGCTAGAACTCTTGCCAGGAAAAGTTCTTAATGGAGAAAAAGTGGATGTGAGGCCGGCCACCCGGCAGAACTTATCACAGTTTGAGGCGCAGGCTCGGAAACGTGAGTGCGTCCGAGTCCCAAGAGGGGGTACGTGGAGACCATCTGTATGATGGGGGGAGGTTGTGGGCTTGGTGGTGTGGTGTGGGCTCAGACTGATGTGGAGTATTTGGGAGAAGGGTAGGTACTGTTGGGTATGGCTTGTTGGTACAATAAGTGGATAGGCCTAAGAGATTGTGTAACAGCACAATCCTGGGAATCTGGTTCAGCTTGTCAGTGGGTTCTGCCTTTGACCTTTTTAACCCTTTGAACGAGTCAGTTCACTGCTTAGGACCTCCTTCCCATCGGAACTGAAAAATGATTAAAGTTCCTGTCAATTCTATTTCTTCCATAAATGGACACACCATGAATTTGCTTGCTTTTTAAGTAAGATGTGATTCTCTTGAGTTTTTGAAAAGCAGACACCCTAGAGTGTAATTAAGATAAGTGATCTCATCATGAGTATATATATGGAGTGCTCTGTAAGAACCAAAAGAAGTGTTAGGAAAAAAATAAAGCATTATTTCTCCATTGTTATCCTAGAGAAAGGAAACAGTTATTGAATACTTAGTTGGTTTGGCAAGTATATCACATTGGTTTTTTTAGAAAATGGAGCCTGGCAGTGGTGGTGCACGTTTTTTAATCTCAACACTTGGTAGGTAGAGGCCAGCCTACTCGACAGAGGGAATTCCAGGACAGCCAGGGCTACACAAGGAATCCCTGTCTAGAGGGGTATATGGGGCTGGAGAGATGGCTCACAGCAGTTAAGAGACTAGCTGCTCTTCCAGGGGACCCAGCTTCAATTCCCAGTACCCTCATTGAAACCCACAACTGTCTCTAACTCCAGTTCTAAGGAATCCAGTGCCCTCTTCTGACCTTAGTGGGCCCTGCCTATGTGCGGTACATAGACCTACATGCAGGCAATTTACCCATACACATAATAAAATTTTAACAATTTTTAAAAAGTTCAGCATTCTATTTTAGTTTGATCCTTTAAGTTCATCTTACTCTCTTTAATCTGACTCTGTTCACCAAACCACCTTCTGATACTACCTTAGTTTCCTAATGAGGCTTTCCCCCTGGGAAGAGAATGCATTATCAACTAATAAATCACTAGTTTGGTTTGTGTATCAGTCTCTTATGAGTTTTGTTGGCACAATTCACTCTTCTGGGGTCTGATTACTCCCAGGTGAATTATTGAAATCAGATTTCTAAACCTGAGGACCAATCTTGGCTTACCCTGACCTGACAAGGTGCAGCTACCCTGTAAGGCCCTGCCTGAAATGGTCAGCCTCCTTTTCTTTCACTACTCAGGGATATGGGGGGGGGCAACATGTCACCACATACCTGCTGTCACTGCTTATACCAAGCTCTAAAACAGTAGTTCCTTGTATTAATGGGGTATGTCCTTCATGTGGAAATAGAGCCTCTTTAATAGAAACAGTTGTCTTTGTCCTTTGTATTGACAGCTAGGTGGATGAGGTGTGAGCTCCAATTGCCCTGGCTTAAAGGCACACACTTTTAGCTTCCTTGACAACTCACATTTTCAAGTCCCTTCTGGTTCAGAGTCTTTGTATAATTCCACCCTCCCATGGTTTTCCCAAGATGCTGTTCTTTACAGCTGTATTGAGAGTAGTATTTCTACCTCTTCTTAGCTTTTTCCTTGTACATGTTACTTTGCTGAAAAGCATAAAGCTGATGGACTTTCCTCTGCTTAAAAATAGCTGCTTCTCTGAGGACTTGTAACCAAATATACAAGTCAATATTGAAACAGTGCCTAAGAACGTGGTTAACTGTACAGAGGATTGCACTTACTTTACAACTTCTTCAGTTTTTAACAACTTGAGAAAGGAACAGATTGTCATGTGTTTGAAACATGAAGAACAGGGCCTGTGTCAGGCTGGCAGTTTCCCAGAGTAAAGAAGTCAAGGTCGTTGTCAGTGTAGTTGATCCCACCATAGGCTTTTCTTGGGCATTGGCCCCGACTGCAAGTTCTAGTTTAAAAAGCATTCTTCTCCATATTTGCTAAGCATCTTTCTGCCTGCAAGACTCTCAAGGCTATACTATCATATTTCTTGGGGTCTAATTTAAGAAGGCTGAGCTAGCTCTTTCAATGAAATTATATAGATAGAAAAATGGCTCTGTCTCCCACTTTTCCCATACTTTTTCAATTCTCTGACCAGAGTTCTATGACCAAGAGACCATTTCTAGAGTACAGCATAATAAAGGTCAACTTGTGGTAGCCTTAAGAGTCTCTGAAATCTGGGGGGATGTAGGATTTCAAGGCAGGTAGAATCCAGCAGAACATCGGTGAGAGTGTTTCAATATCATTTTCTCATAGGTTGTTTGGAATGTGTGTATTTGAAAACAAGAAACAAGTTTAAGGGTTAAATGTATTCTAAGCACTTTGAGGACCCTGCATCCTTTGACATACAGGACTTTTGAATCGTGTTGCTTTTGGGGGTTGTCATAACCAAGATACTTCTATCTTTCCACTGAGGCCAGCGAAAAGGCATTTGTTTCTTCTCTCTGCTGCTTCACTTGTCTTCTTCAGTATGGTGCCCGATGACTTGTTGAGGGATGAGCTGGTCCTATTGTTATGTCCAAAGCCTGCCTGGGTAGTAACATGAGCTCTGTTTTGCTTTGCAGGAATACCTCCACGGGCCCACTCCCGAGATTCTAGTGATTCTGCTGATGGACGGGCAACTCCCTCTGAGAACCTTGTACCCTCATCTGCTCGTGTGGATAAGCCCCCCAGCGTGTTGCCCTACTTTAACCGTCCTCCTTCAGCCCTTCCCCTGATGGGTCTGCCCCCCCCCCCAATTCCGCCCCCACCACCTCTCTCCTCAAGCTTTGGTGTCCCTCCTCCTCCTCCTGGTATCCACTACCAGCATCTCATGCCCCCCCCTCCTCGATTACCTCCTCATCTGGCTGTACCTCCCCCTGGGGCCATTCCACCAGCCCTTCACCTCAATCCAGCCTTCTTCCCCCCACCAAATGCTACAGTGGGGCCTCCACCAGATACTTACATGAAGGCCTCTACACCTTATAACCACCATGGCAGGTAAAAACTATATTTCCCTGCAGATTTGAGCCAGGATAGTAGAGTAGACAGTGTCTTTATTTATTTGTTTGTTTTCGAGACATGCTCTAACTATGTAGACCAGATTGACCTCTAGACAGCATTTTGCTGGACAGTGGTGGCACACACATTCCAGAGGCAAAGGCAAGCCAGCCTGGTCTACAGAGTGAGTTAAGTAGACAGTGTTTTAGACATTTGTTTTACATGAGTTAGTACTGAATGCTAATACTTTTCCTCTATAATCTTGTGATGTTGAGTCTTGGGACATAGATTAGTATCTGTCAGAGGTTTGTTTTACATCCCTATATGTGCAAGTACACGTGTGTGCAACTACATGTGTGCTTTTGTGTACTAGAATATGGAAGCCAAAGGACAACCTTTGGTGTCATCCTCAATTTTGTTGTCCACCTTGCTTGAAACAGTTTTTCATTGGCTTAGAGCTCTCTTAAGTAGAATAAATTGGCTAGCTAGTGAGCCCCAGGGATCCACCTGTCTCCACTTTCCCAGTACTGAGATTATAAGCATGTTCCACCATTCCTGGTATTTTTATGTGGGTTCTGGGCATTTGAACTCAGGTTCCCATGCTTACCTGGCAGGCACTTTACTGGCTAATTTAGTTCCCCCAACTCCATCAATGCTTTTTTTTTTTTAAATGCCTCCACCAGCTTGTGGGCAAGTCTGTAGGGCATTTTCTTTCTTCTTTCTTCTTTCTTTCTTTCTTTATTTCTTTCTTTCTTTTTTTAAGTTTATTTATTTATTATGTATACAGAAGAGGGCACCAGATCTTATTATAGATGGTTGTGAGCAACCCTGAGGTTGCTGGGAATTGAACTCAGGACCTCTGGAAGAGCAAACGGTGCGCTTAACCTCTGAGCCACCTCTCCAGCCCATCAATGCTTTTTAGTTAGTGTTTTCTGTCTTCATCTTAACTACCTGACCTAAATCATATCTTTCGTAACTCCCTTTAAGCAGCTTGATTAAACTTGGTGCCATAAATGACTGCAGTGATTAATACTTTTGTGTCAAACCAAAATTATGAACATATGTGACATAAATCCTGTCCTTGAAAAAAAATGAGGGCTGGGGAGATGGCTCAGAGGTTAAGAGCATTGGCTGCTCTTCCAGAGGTCCGGAGTTCAATTCCCAGCAACCACATGGTGGCTCACAGCCATCTGTAATGAGATCTGGTGCCCTCTTCTGGCCTGCAGGTATACATGCAGACAAAATACTGTATACATAATAAATAAATCTTAAACCATTTGAGACATATCCTAGAGAAGAATTAAATAACAGTATTATAGAATATGGTGAAAGTAATAAAGGATGTGGCAGTCTAATATTATCTCTCTGCAGCCGAGATTCGGGCCCCCCACCCTCTACAGTGAGTGAAGCTGAATTTGAAGAGATAATGAAGCGAAACAGAGCAATTTCCAGCAGTGCCATTTCCAAAGCAGTGTCTGGAGCCAGTGCAGGTAATTAACTCTTACTTTGCTGCCTTAGGCTTAAATTTTCCCCTTTATCATTTCCATTGGGAAAAGTTGAAGTTGGAGCACTGTTAGATGTCAGAAGATAAGCACTTCAAAAGAAGTGTATGACTTAGTTTCTCGGCTTTGGGGAAGCTCCAGTGATGTGTCTAAACCTGCTCTGTAGAGAACAACTCAGTGCCTACACTATTAGTAATAGACATTGTAGAATGTAATTGCTATCTTGGGAGATCTTTATCTCAGAAGTAATCTTTAGACCTGTGTCTGTGTAGTAACTCCATACAGGTAGAATTAAAAGCTCTGGGGTTTTAGAAGTAGTGCCTCAACTAGATGGTGCTATGACAACAGATTTGTTACACTAAGAAATCTGGGCAGAGCTGGTGGCCTGTGGGTGGCCTGTTCTAGAAAGGCCATTGGTTACCATCCTAAGGCATATCACATGCTTAGCTAGCTTGCCCTGCTCTCAGCATTACCTTTTCACTTCCTATGTCATTAGTGTATCTTACCTCTAATATCTGTTGAGCTGTACTGTGTGTCTGGCACTAGGCCAAACACTTTACATAGATCACTTGATTTGCCTACAAACTTACCTCATAAGTTTTAACAACTAGTAATCTGTAGAGCCATTGTTCCTTAATTTATGTAGCCTAGCGAGGTCCTAGCAAAGATAAAACAAACAATATTATTAAAACATGGTTAAACATACACAGTTCTATGAACAGAAAATTTTTAGAATTGTTGGCTCAAATGTTTATTTAACAGTTTATTTTTTAGACAGGTGTGTGTGTGTGTGTGTGTGTGTGTGTGTGTGTGTGTGTGTGTGTGTTTTGCATGTGTATATGTACATATATCACATTCATCCTTGGGACCCAGGTGCCTATTGGATTACCTAAAACTGGAGTTAATGGGTGGTTGTGAGCTGTCACGTAGGTGCAGGAACTCAAACCTGGGTTCTCTACAAGACCAACAAGTGATCTGAACAGCTAAGCATCTCTCTAGCCCTAGGACAGTTTATTTTAATCAGTGTTGTCAAGTAGCCCTTGGACAAGGGTGCACTGATTATAGAGCCACTAGCCTATGTCAGATTTTAAACTGTACTGTAACTGTCATTCAGTTTTATACCTGCTATGTCTGCCTTGTCCATTTTACCATGGCCCTTTAAAATAGCCAGTCACTCAGAATTTGTGTCCTCCTGCATTCTCTTTTTGGTCCAATTTCGTTGCTGCCTTTCCTCATCTTTGGCCTTTCTCTCCATCCTACCAGGGGATTACAGTGATGCCATTGAGACACTACTCACAGCCATTGCAGTTATCAAACAGTCCCGAGTCGCCAACGATGAGCGTTGTCGTGTCCTCATCTCCTCTCTTAAGGACTGTCTTCATGGCATAGAGGCCAAGTCCTACAGTGTGGGTGCCAGTGGAAGCTCTTCCAGGTGAGCTGATTGACTTGGGGGCTGATAGGCCTCGAGCAATACTCTCCTGCAGGTTGGCTGGGAAAAGAAGGAAATCCAGGGTATCTGATAAGGGTCTAGATTAAAGAGGGGACCTAACATTCACGTCTTTAAGGAGAAGAAATTAATGAGATGATTTCATTAATTAAGTATTGTTAATGTCTGGAACCTGTCTTTGGTAGAATCATTGGCCTCATTTAGGAAAAAAATACTAACAAAGAACACAGACTTCCATGCTGGGGAGGTAGCTCAGTGATAAGATTTCTTACCTAGCATTTATGAGGCCCTAGGTTCAGTCTTCACCATGGGATCAAGGAAAAGGGGGAATTGGACTAAGTGAACACATAGGGATTTTGAATCTTAGGTTTGAATTTCAGTTCTGTTGCTAACTACCTGTTTGACCATCTTGAGTATGGAAGTTAGCAACGTTCCAAGAACTTAAGGGGAAAAGTCCTAGTGCTTACCTACAGACCTGTTATAAAGATGAAATCATAATACTTAACAGAATTCTAAATACCCTGTCCAATACATTAGTAAGGTCTTGATAAATCGGTCAACCATTTCCCCCATAAAGATTAGGCTTCAAAGAGCTAAGATCCTTAGACAGTATCCCCATGATAGAGAACTAAGAATGTTTTAAGCAAACACTGGAAGATATAAAACCCCATGTAGAAAGAATGTGGTGCCCTCTGAGTTGAGACTGAAGGATCTTTCTGACAGGAAAAGACATCGGTCCAGGGAGAGGTCACCCAGCCGGTCCCGGGAGAGCAGCAGGCGGCACCGAGACTTGCTTCATAACGAAGATCGGCATGATGATTATTTCCAAGAGAGGAACCGGGAGCATGAGAGACACCGGGATAGAGAACGGGACCGGCACCACTGAGAAAGGTGGGAAGAAGCCCTGTTCCTGACCAATGGATTGAGTATAAAATGGGTGTGGTGGCTCATGCCCATAATCCCAGCATTGGGAGGTCAAGGCAGGAGGATTGCCATGAGTTGAAGGGCAACCTGGACTACAAAGTGAGACCCTGTCTCAAAAAGAAAGATTTGTTAAAGAGATGTTCCTCTCTCCCCCGAGTTCTCAATAAATGAAAACCACTGTTACTAGCATTATTACATTTTAATCCCAATTTTCAAGTAAAAGGGAAAACTGGCCAAGGCAGAAGAGATTGTTGCCTTAGTTTTCATGAAACATGACTTCAAGAATTGATATCCATTAAAAAGATTTTGAAAATTGGAGTTTTAGAGTAGGAAAAACCATTCCGAAAAGCCTTTAATAGCTTTAGAGACCCTATGAATAACTATAATAGAAGGATATTTTTGTTTTTAGTAAACTTTGTTAAAAGCTGGGGTGTGGGGGAATTGGCGTGGGTAATTGAAGTTAGATTGGATTGTCTGGCTCGGGGACTGTGTCAGCAGGACTTAGGCTCCCTGTCTCTCAGCTCTGCTCTTCTAGATTTTCATTCACAGAAACATCTCCATCTTGGAGGATGAGCCTGTAACTCCTGAGTTTTATCCCACCATTTTGCAATCCCAACTGAAAGAAAGCTGCTAAGGATTGTGTGGAAATGTATAAAATAGACTAGAATATGGCTAAGAGGATCTGTTTGGTCTGCTGTCTGCTTGATTGTTGAGAAGTAATATAGTTGAGCAGGCTGTGTAGATCTTAACTATGGATGACTGGATGACAGAAACTGGAAACCCTTACTTGTGTATCTTCATAGGTCATGGTAAACTCAAACCTTCTGAACGTTCTGCCTAGGTACAGTCTACTAACAGACAGGAAAGCATTCCCTTGTGTTTGCCCTCTGCTTTGTTGTTGGCGTTATCTACCTTAACTTTTTCAGTTTTTTGAGACGGGGTTTCTTTTATATGGTCTTGACTTTCGTAGGCTCATTATGTAGACCAGTCTAGCCTTGAACTCACAAAGATCTTCCTGTCTCTGACTCTTGAAAACTGGGATTAAAAACAACCTGGCACTTTACTTCAACAGTTTTATAGCTAAGAGTGTTTTTGTCATCTTCCACAGAAAGTAAATGGAATGATAAAAATTACTAATGTTTTCAATCTACACCTTTTTCTGTCCTTTTTTATTAAGCGGTCTGTTTCTTTTTATCTTGTCTTTTTAAATAATTTTTTTCACAGTATATTCTGATCATGGTTCCCCTTCTCTCATCTCCTCCTAGATCCTCCCCACCTCCCAAACAATCCAACTCCTGCCTTCTTTCTCTCTTTAGAAAACAAACAGGCAATACTTTCTTTGTTCTTTACTTATCTCATGGAATTCTACAATGTAGGATAACTCGCATAAGAGCCAACAGTTTAGCTCTGAATGAGTTCTGTGTTTGTCTTTCTAGATTTTTGCAACATATTGAGTTTTGAAAGGTGCTCACATAACATACATGGCCTGTGGAAATGCAGGTTAATGAAGATGGAGCCTACTAGTGGCTTTGGCCTTTTTTCTCATTGGGGCTGGGCAAGGTGGGCATGGATGTCTTGGTTCTACTCTTTCCCTTCAGTAAGTAGCAGCATCACCTCTTCTGAGCTAGCACAATTGAAGACTTACTTGAAATCCAAAACAACCAGCACTGGGTGTTGTGATCAAACTTGTAATGCTGGTACTTAGGAAGCCTAGATAGAACCACAAGTTCAAGGGCAGCCAGGGCTACCTAGCAGGACCTAGTGGGGGGAGGGGGAGCCATCGCCTCCCATTATGTAGTATGTGTTCTTTGGAAATGGATGGGATAAGAGTGACCTGGGAGAGGTGGAGTGACACACGCCTTTAATCCCAGCCCTCAGGAGTTAGCGGCAGGCAGATCTCTTGAGTTGTGGAGGCCAGCCTGGTCCACAGAGTGAGTTCCAGGACAGCCAGAGCTACACAGAGAGACTCTGTCTTGAAAAACTAAAACAAAGTGATCAGGAAGGGAGCTGTTAATTGGTCTGTGCAAAGCAGCAGTTGTAGTCTTAATCCATATTCAGTGTGCTTAACAGAATATATGACTGTATATGAACATTCCTGCTGCCTTTGCTCCTTTAACAATCTTTTGACAGTGAAATTGCCAGCAAGATTTATTGGTCTACCTGAAAGTCCTCTTTTGGTAGTTATAGGAAAACATTTATTTGACTAGTACAGGCCTGTGATGAAGTGAGGAAAGCTCACTCTTGGGTAAGTTTTCCACATCACTTCTTTTCCTGTTCCCTTAACACATATGTGTTGCGCCCGCCTCGACCAGCAAGGATGATGCAACACCGGGATTCTTCTTAATACAGTTTAATCAGACCCTTGGTTAGTTGCATTGTCTCTCTCTCCTGGGGCAAGCCTCTCCCAGCACCTAAGTAGGGCTGGGCTGCCAACCCCAGGCAGCCACGTGGGCACTGTCCACAGGTTCACGAATATGCCAGCAGCACACGAATCCAGCCATAGCCAAATAAGGAACTGTTTACCATAAAGAGTGTTTGCCATCGGGAAGGCAGAGGGTAGAAGCCAGCGCCATCTTTAGGGTGCGGCTACACGCAGCTCTCTACATATATGTACAGGTGAATCAGACATTTTAAAAAGAGGGGAAAAAATCATCTGTAATTTCCTATCTTCATTTACTAAATTGTAGCTTAGAAGGGTTTCATGTTGGGGAAGTGATCTACATGTCTCTCTGTAAAGAACTTAATCCTCCATGCTATTTGAACAGCATTTACAGCATCTTTTCTTTAAAAGATAGTTGTATTTCTATGCTGTGAACATGTGTTCCTTGGTCAGGAAAGGTATGTTTTGTGCAGAGGCATCAGTAGAACAGCAACATCCTCTTCTGTTCCTCAGGAGAGGGCCCCAGCTCTGGGGCTTGAGGCTGATGAGCCAACTAAAGTGATGGATCTTTGGCTTCTGTCTGCATTCAGGCACTGCTGCCAGCACCAGTTCCCTTGACGAACCAGTTACCCTCTGCATCTCATTCTGTAAGGACAGGTCACAAAAAATGCCTTTCCTTCAGGACATGCATGCGTATGCTTTGGAGTTTGAGGGTGTTCTAAATGGTCTGTGTCTTCAGTTCTCTATAATTACTGTCCATTATTTTAGGGTGTTTCTCACTTCATCCATATCCTCCTGATCCATTGAAAACTGGGCTTTCTGTTCAAGTTTGAACAGAAATTGGCTTAAAGATTCAGCCAATTATGATGGTACATGCCTATAATCCCAGCACTTGGAGGACTAAGGTTGGAGAATCATAATTTCAAAGCAACCTAAGCCACACAGTGGAACCCTGTCTGGAGAAAACAATGTTCAGGAGCCTGAATTTTAGGAAACAAAGAAGGCACTAAGAGCTTTAGTTTTTTTCTTTATAGAAAAAAGGACAAATACTTGCATGTATGTTTAGAGATGTCAGCAAGAAGATGATACAGATTCTCAGCAGGCTAAGATAGTGCCAGCCCAAGGATAGAAGGATGAGGCGGCACGCAGATGTCTTTTGTGTGTATATGTCTTTTTGGATGGCTCTTACAAAATTTGTGAGGCTTCTTTACAAAGTTACTTTTATATAAAGAGTTAGCATTTATGTATGGCTGCAGTTCTAGGTTCAGGTCAGTAAATTGAATTTACTAAATTTACTGAATTTAATTCTCCCCTTTCCTTCTGACTGTTGCTTCTGTTTTTTTATCATCAAGTGACCATACTACCATCTGCATGTTTCAGGTTTGCTAGGGATCTTAAGGTTAGCAGTATGGCAAGTGGCCTAGCAGACTCTTCTTCCTATTGGGTGTAAAGGTTCTAAACAGGCTGTCAGATGTTTTTGGTGATGACTTCTACTGTTTTCTTATTCCATCTCTGCTCTAGTTTTGGCTTGGCCAAGTCATTCCCTAGTTAATGTTCCTGTACTTTTGGGTCCTCATCACAACTGTTATCTGGGAAAAGTCTTAAAATCACTTGCATTTTATTCAGTACAGCCTGAAAAGGCTCTGTTGCTGTGTATCTGTGTGCATATGCATAAGCACACTGTTTGGAATCTGTATTTTGGTTTGGTTTGTGGCTTTTTGGTTGGGGTGTGTGAGTGTGTATGTTTTTTGGTTTTGAAGTCTGTTCTAACCAGGGCTGCTTTGAAAGAAAACAGATACTGAGGAGTTTGCTATGGGAGTGCATGCTTCCTGCTGGTGCCTTTGGGGTGTTTTGGGAATCGGTGGATTTGGTTGTATACACACTTTTTTTCTTAATATTATTTCTCCCTTTTCTTTTTCTTTCCTCTCTCTCTTTTTTTTTTTCTTCCCCTTAAGGTAAGCTATGACTTGCTCATAGTGAACTTTCTAAAGCTGTGTTTCCTTGCAGCAACTGTTCTTGAAATAGTAATTCCCAGCCTTTCCCTGATAAAATATTCTCAAAAGTGCTCTCAGAGACTTCATTCTATTGTCTGTGTTTTCCTCTTAACCTTAAAGATGTCACCATGTTGGTTATTCTTAATCTCTATTCATTATGTTCTCTCCACCCATTTCCTCACATTACTCGATGCCAGACAGTCCACTTTATTCTACTTTGCTAAGCTTGCAATCTCTGCCTACATTCTGACTTAAGTTGTGATTTCAGGAAATGCCAGTGTGTCTCATAAATAAGCCCTTACTGATAAGAGAGTGGCCTCTAACTGGTGTTTTCTTCTCTTCTGGTGCTTTCATTACAGGAGTCTGGGTGGAAGCAAATTGTTTTTAATGGACTTGCATCTCCTCACCTTGATCAGGACTAAAGGACGGAGGCCGCTCCACCCCTTTCCCCTCTTCCAAACCCCTAACTTCCTCCAGGCAATACCCTCTGCCCTACAGGATTGAAGATGGCTCGGCAGCCTTCCCAATCCCACACCTCCTGTTTGCCAGGGGGGAAGAACCTAAAGACTTGATGGGGTAGAGAATGGGGGCAGACAGGAGGACAGCAACATGTCCAGCCCCTAGTCTCCATAGAGAATGGTGCTTTGTCCAAGGAAACCTGAGTTTCTGATTCCCCAGGAGCAGTCAGTGGTGAGGTTACTGAGAAAACTTCCTTCCCAGAGAAAATGGATCCTCTTTGTGGGATCTTAGGAGAGTGACTGGGTGTGCCAAAAATGCCCAGGGTTCTGCCCTCGGTACTAGATTTGGTGGGGGCAAGAGGGTCCAAACCCTGCTAACATACCACTTCTTTGTTCAACTCCTTTACCTTCCTAGCCCTTTGAGGAGGGACCATGAGAACAGAAACTACCTTGTGACAAGCTGCTGTTCTGGGTTTTCTCTTCTCACATATTGACGGTTTATTTCCCTGGCCTTCTAGAGGGCTGACTCCTTGTGACTCCTTGCTATCTGACTCCTCAGTGGACTTGCCCCTCAGAAGCAAAACCCAGGAGGTTGCTTTCTCCTGGAGGCCTAGCCAAACCAGTTACCACCATTTGCTGCTTCAGGCTCGGTTGTCTGTTGCAATAACCAGCTCTTAGGTGTTCCCTCTCCCTGAGGCTTTCCATTTAACATGGAATCCTTCCCCCAAGAAGGCTGCTTCCTTGTTTTAGAGGAAGGTATTGCCTTTGGGACATAGGGATGTCATGGGACTTCAGTAATGAGGCCCCTAGTTAATTAAGTACCAGGAGTGTGGGGAAGGAAGCAATTTGAGCAGGATGTGGCCTACTTGCATGGGCTCTTCTTTTTCAGGTTTGATGTAAGCATGGGCTTGCATCCCCACGGTACATACTTTGACTTATTGTGGGATAACTCAGCACTAGTAGGCAGATAAAGTCACAAATGTGGTGTTTTTGTTGGTTTTCTTTATCCTTTGACTATAATACCCCCCCCCCCCCACACACACACACACACTCACTTGGCCTGGAGGTACTTCCTGCCTTTGACAAAGAGCAGAGAAGAAATGGAGCCTGACTTAAGTGAACTCAGCTCAGAGTTCTAAGGGCCAGCACACTCATGGCTGTTTTCTGCACAGGCAAATGGAATTGCTTTTCTCAGCATCCAGATTGTGATAGGTTGCTCCTACAGGAGGCAGCCACAGTCCTGGAGTACCATAGGGTGATGTTCCTTCTGCATGCATCTGCAGGGTCTATGACATCTAATGTGAAAAGAGACATGGCATGTGAGATGAGACTTGTTGTGTGAGGCATAGGGTTGGTCATTGGATACCCATCAGACTCAGGAGAGAGACTGAATTGGATCCTTCCTCTCTTCCCAGCACACTTCTAATAGACCCCTTCAATCACTGAGGGAGCATCCCCAGGGTTGGAGAGGCACATTCCCTTGGGACAGAGGCTATAGGTTGTAGCTTATCTTCCTGTCCTCCAAGCCAATCCCTATTCCACTTCAGAACATGACACCCTGCCCAATTGGCCAAGTGTTAAGTGATGTGCTTATTCTTGAAAGCAACTTGGGGTGTCTTTTTAAAATGTAGAGAAAACCAAGTAAAGTGACAGTTAAGGAAAAACAATATATAGAATATCAGAAAAGCTGTTTACCTGGAGAATTATTTTCTCCCCATTTGTGTTTTATTTTTACTCAATGACAGAATTTTTAGTTTTATTCCTCATAGCAAAAGGAGAAAAAAAAAAAAAAAGAATCCCAGCCCTCAAAAGGTCAAGGCCCCGTCCCCCTGTTGTCGGTGATTTGTTTGTCTTTCTGATAGGTTGAAAATTGTGTAATAAACTTGATGACGATGTCAATCTTTTATACTGCATTGTATTTTTTTCCTTTTGTAACAAAATATTTTTAAATAATAAATGGGGTGTGAGCTGTTTACGGATTCTGCATTGAATAGATTTGTTGAGGTGTCTGGGGCATGGGTGTGGACTGATGCAGATACTGTGTGATGTAGGGAAACTTCAGGTTCTTAACTAACTTGGTAACAGGCAGTCGTTTCTCCACCGCTGTAGCTGACATGGTAAGCCCCCTAGACATAAAATTTGAACCTTTACTTGTGCCTCTCATGGTTTGTCCTTTCCCTGAGTTAAAGAGAGCTCCCAGGTCATCCTGACCACTCACGTTCTCCAGTCTTACTTGCAGATGGTGTTTCCTACCCTGTGGAGTTCTGGTGGTATCCAGTTTGAAATGAACACCTGGGTGCTAGTACTTAGTCCTCCATCTACTTAACTATAGGCAAGCAATATGTCCTCAGTCTCTCATCAAAACTAGAATAATTGCTGTTCTGCCTTCGTATTAAATATGTGTTAGGAATCACACAATGAATGTGTTTTGTGAACAGAGTTACCATCTAAATATGAGAAGTAGAAACTAGAAAGCTTAGAAGTACTGAGGAATTTCCAGAAGAGCTCTCCTTTTAAAGTAGCAGAGATAAAGGCCCACTGGCAAAGTAGTCATATCTTAAGAATTTGGACAAATATGACAAGAGGGGTTAAGTACTGAGATGCGGATGTTGAGCTGGTCCCTAAAACTTAGTATCTAAGCCTGAATGAAGGAATTAGATTCAAAATCCATAAAAGTCAGGAATGCATCTATAAAAGTCACTTGGATTGTTTTGTGTGTTTTGTTTTTTTTTACATGCACATATTAGTGCATGTGTGTCTGCCTGCCTGTCTTCATGCACATAGGCCTATCTGGAGGTCAGGACAACTTGCAAACTTTGTTCTCTTTTATCATGTGGTTCCTGGGGAATCAAGTTCTGGTCAGGCTTGCCACCTTAACCCACTGAACCATCACACCAATCCTTTTGTTTTTTAAGACAGTCTCTTATATCTTAGGCTGACAATGAACTCCTGATCCTTCTGCTTCATCTCCCAAAGTGCTGGGGTTATATGGGTATACCATGCTCAGTTAAGTCACTTTTTTTTTTAAGTGAAGTAAGAGTAGGCTTACATGACAGAAAGATAAACTGCAGACCAGATGATACTATGTACTGCTATTGGGGGAAAAAAAGGAAATTCCTCGGATGGGCTACTGAGATGTGTATTTTCACATTGGGGTCAATGGTCACGTGCATGTCAGTTACCTGCTATGCTTGCTGAGTACCAGGTTTGCTCCATCCATCCATTTAACATCCAGCCATGTGCTTCTTATGCCCTCAGAGACTTTGTACTGTCTCAGAACATTGGTGTCTCCAGGTCTGTAAAGTAGCTTGCCTCACTCTTACAAGTACAGCTTTTAGCCACATTAACTCCCTGGACCAGATAATTTCAGCACTGAGAAGAATAAAGCAGAAGGACAGTTCAAGGTCATGCTGGACTAAGTAAAGAACCCCTGTCTCAAGAAAAACAGTCAATTCAGGCCAGATAGAGTGGTATACCTATAGCCCCAGCACTAGGGAGTTTGCAACTACCTGTAAACATGAGACACACATCCCCATTTTTAAAAAAATTGTAAAAACGTATTTATTACAGTGTTTGCTTCATGGTCACAGTAAAATGCTGTGGTCTACATTAAAGCTTCTAGAGCTCACTCTTGAGATGGGGCCCCAGGCTAGTCTCAAAGCTGTGTCCCTCTCACCCCTGCTTCCAAAGTGGTTGGGACTAAGGTTTACCACCACATCCAGTCACTGCCTTGGTTTCTCTTATGCATGACTATTCAAGTGGCTCCAGCAGCATGAAGAATAAGGAGCCACCATGGGAACCAGTGGACTAAGTTTCCACATAAGTGTGGAGTGAAATGATGTCCTAATCAGCATGGTCAGCCATTAAAACTCATCCTCAGTGGCACTGTGGGTGTACACCACTGTGCCCTGGCTGGGTCTCTATGTATAGTTCACTTTGTACATATTGACTTGTAAGACAGGCTTACAAGTTCCATGGGTGCTTTTACGTTTCACCTCTAAGCCTGCAAAATGGATGAGTACAGTTTCAAAGGCCCTTCTGAGGCACTTAAATGGCTCAGTGGTTAAGAACACTGGCTGTTCTTCCAGAGGACTGGGGTTTAATTCTCAGCACCCACAGGACAACTAAAACTAAACTGTAATTCCCAGTTCCAGGGGATCTGATTCTTTCATACCAGTGCACAGAAAGTTAAATTATTTAAAATATATTTTAAAAAAATTTTTTAGAAAGTCCTTCTGAATTTTAACAATTAGATGTAAACGCCACTTCCACTTAGCTGATGTTTGTTCATTTGTGCTCCTAAGAAGGGGGCTGAAACCAATGAACATCTAAATGAGATCTGTAAGTTACAGAGAATGGGTTCCTCTCTATTCTATGCCACTAACCAAGAGAAAGCAAGTGTGGGGAGCAGAAAGTTGATGTTCAATGAGACAGGAGATGGAAACACCAGCAAAGTGCCTATTAGACATTTTTGTTATTTTTTGTGGTTGAACTTTCATCACAGACTCAAGGATAACTAGGAAGCAAGGGCACAGAGAAGAGAAAACAAAAGCATCAATACTTTGGGCTGTGGAGCCCATAGAATGACAGCCTTAAGAAAGTTGGGGGGGGGGGGGGGCTGGAGAGATGGCTCAGAGGTTAAGAGCATTGGCTGCTTTTTCAGAGGACCTGGGTTCAATTCCCAGCACCCACATGGCAGCTCACAACTGTGACTCCAGTTCTAGGGGATCTGACACCTTCACACCAATGCACATAAAATGAGTTTAAATAAAACATTAATAAAAGAAAGTTAAGGGGGAAAATAAACAGGCTTAAAAGGCAGCATAAGAAAACAAAAATCTTCCAGTCTGACACAGAAGATTGACCTCAAGGCTTCCTACAGTGGACGCTTTCACAACTGGTAGCTTCCTGGAATAAAATACATGGCCATATTCAGCAAGATACTGACCAAAAAATGATCCTTTTTAGCTAATTCAAGGAAAAAGATTTTTATCAGTTTCAGAATATTCTTCTTGCAATTTCTAATTATTTGTGGCCTATGCTAGAAAGAACAGACGAGCAAACCTGGGGCACAAGTGGGACATTTACCCAGTCTTTTGCCACTGACAGACCTAAAGAAGACAAACAGCATGGCAGTGCCTTCTGCGATTCAGGCTGCAACTTGGGGATGGGGGGGGGGGGTAAAGATCAGTGGGACACTTTCATCACTATCTTTGTGTCGCAGTTTACCACTAAACAGCCTCAGAACACACTGTTGGGACAGCCTCTGCCCTCACTTAGATGAAACTTAAAGACAAGTCATATAGAAAACACAACCAGCCCCAGATGAGAAAATAATTTTTATTATAAAACCATGTTGTTTTCATGATCATAATAGAAAAATACTATGAACTACTAAAAGAGTTCCGGATCTCCATCTCTGAGCATGGAGGGTGGAGGGTATTTGAATCAGCTCAGGAGCCCATCATCATGAGACTTTTCATGCTCATGCAGGACAGATGTACATGTACAGGGTGCTATGGCTCAGGTCCTATTGGAAGCCCAACAAGCCTAGATGGTCCACACAAGGAACTCTGGCCACGATGACCAAGGAAGAAAACTTGAGGCCAGTAGGAAGCTGTTAGACCAAGATGGGGACGGCCTTGCCCTTCCCTACCACAAAATGTCAGTGTCTCCTGCTGATGATCCTGGTTTAAAGATGATGCCACTGACCTCAGGTAGGTAGGTGCTCAAGGCCCAAACGTCTGTGCTGAGGAAAACCACACAACCTTGCCCAGGCCAACTTGACCTACCACTTTTCATAAGTGTGGCTGAAGTACCAGAAGGATGTGTGCTGTCACCCTGGTGGGTTACCAGTTGAGTTCCTGTACTTCAGATCCTGTTCATACTAAAGCAGAAAGAAACTGTTAAAAGACCAGTGAGTGGGCTGGAGAGTGGTTCAGCAGTTAGCACTGGCTGCTCTTTCAGAGGACCCAGGCTCAATTCTAAGCTCACAACTGTCTGTAAGTCAAGTTGCAGTGGATTTGAATCCCTCACACAGACATACATGCAGGCAAAACACCAATGCACATAAAATAAAAAATAATTACTTTAAAAAAAAAAAGACCATTGAGTAACAACTATTAGCTTGAACTCTGCATATTTCAAGCCTCTTAACTCCAAAGAAACAGAAGACTCTCTTCCTTAAAAAAGAAACTTTTGGGACTGGGAAGATCGTTCAGTGGTAAAAGTATTTGCCACCCAAGCATGAAGACCTGCACCCATGGTAGGAGAAATGGGATTTCTGGGGTAAGCCAGCTAGCTTGTCTAGCTGTACTAGCCAAATTGGAGAGCTTTGGGTTCAAGTGAAAGACTCTCCAATATATAAGGTGGAAAGTGATTGATGAACACATCTGATATCACCCTCTGGTCTGCACATGCATACACACACACACACACACACACACACACACACACACACACACACCCCTACCTACCTACCTACCTACCTACCTACCTACCTACCTACCTGAACATTTGTGTATACACAGGTGAACATACATATGCAGCCCACAAACATACAACCTTCCTACCTACTGGAATTAAGAAAAGCATCCCATAGACACCCCCTCAAATCCAGTTTTCTACACTTTTCAGGCCTTTAAAGAGCAATGCATCCATCCCTGAGTGGGGAACCCAGCCCTCAGTAGTAATACCTGGAGAAGGTGGCCAATGTGAGCATCTCAAGCAGCAGCTCTGAGCCACAAAAGAAGAGCAAGATGCTGTTCATGATAGCTTCTAGGCGAAGCACATAGGTCTGCAGCAGCAGGTAATAGGAAGCCATCATGGCAGACGGGAAGGTCAAGGCCACACTAATGCCAAGGGGCATCTTTCGCTGGCAGAGGTTTCCCTTTGTACCTATAAAACACAGCCCCCAGAGTCACCTCCAAGTGGTGCCTGCTTTCCCTGGCATCAGCTTGTTTTTTCCTCCTCAGGAAGTGTCTGGATGTGACAGACAGGACTGTCATATTTAAAAGTGAAGTCCCACTGAACTAAAACTTTGAAGCTTCAGGGCGTTACATGATAGAAGGAAGTCATTTACTCCAGAGGCCCTGCTTCCATTCTGACTCACCCCAGGGAACAATGGGATTTTGCATTTAAAAAAAAAAATTGGGGGAAGCAAAGACATGTGTGGGTCTGTGGTGATATACTGTGTACCCTGATAAATTTGCCTGAAGATCAAAGAACAGAACAAGACACTAGATTAAACATAGATACCAGACAGTTACACCTTTAATCCTAGCACTCAGGAGGTGGAGATCCATCTGGACCTCTGTGAGTTCAAAGCCACCCACATGAGATTCATTCTAGGAGAGAAGCCAGGCAGTAGTGGCACACACCTTTAATCCCAGCACTAGGAAGGAAGTGATATGGTGGGTGGAGACAGGTATATAAGGTGTGAGGAGACAGGAACTAAAGCCTTTTCGGCTGAGGAACCCCTTTCAGCTGGAAGCCCTTTCGGCTGGAGCTCTTTCAGGCTGAGGAGTTGGTGAAGTAAGTGGTGGCTGTGGCTGCTCTGCTTCTCTGATCTTTCAACTTTCATCCTGATATCTGGCTCTGGGTTTTTATTAAAAGACCGTTTTAACATTCAAACAACATGGGTCTCTTGAGTTTGAGGACAGCCTGGTCTATGTTGAAAGTCTACGACAGCCAGGGCTAAGGTGTCAGAGCTGAGAGTTCAAGATCATCCTGGTCTCCTTGATTCAAAAAATCAAAACCAAAGTGTGTGTGTATGTGTGTGTGTATGTGTGTGTGTGTGTGTGTGTGTGTGTGTATATAACATATATGCATTTGTAACTATATGTATATATACAACTTATAAAAATTGTGTATGTAAAATGTGACTACAATGTAAGTGTGTATACATACACTAAAAACTTTTCAACTAATATGGAAAATAATGTAAGAAAATATAGAAAATGCATTAAAAATATGTTACTTGGGGCTGGAAAAATGGATGGCTCAGAGGTTAAGAACCCTTGCTGATTGTTCCTGAGGACCTAGGTTCAATTTCCAGCACCCACATGGCAGCTCAATAGTCTGGAACTCCAGTTCTAAAGGATCTGATACCCTCTTCTTTTTTCCTTTTAATTCTTACTTTTGTATTTATGTCTTTACAAAGGCCAGAAGACAACATTGGATCCTGGAGTTGGAGTTACAGGCAGTTGTGAATTGCCTGATGCTGGGAACCGAACTTACTGCAAAAGCAGTAAGCCATCTCTCTAGCCCGACACCTTCTTATGACCTCTCTTGGCACCAGACATACATACAGGCAAAACATTCATACACATAAAATAATTTTTAATTAAAAAAAGTGTGTGTTCCAAAAGCCAAATATGGATATTGTAGGTTGTTGCTATTGCCAATTGTAATATGTGAAAAAAAAATGTTGCCTTGTTTCAGTTTGCTTTTCTTTACTGACTTTGAGCACATTAGCAAGTTTTGTCTTTTTTTGATACATAATCTCATTATGCAGCTCTGACTGGCCTGGGACTCACTATGTGGTCTTGAATGCACAGCAAGCCCCTTGCCTCTGCCTGGGACTACTGGGATTAAAGGCATGTACCACCATGCTCACCTTGGCAAGGTATTTGATCCTCTATAATGACTTATGTGAATTGACTGTTAGTATCCTTTACCATTTCCCCCACTTGAGTTTGTTTTAACCTGTTTTCAGAGATGATACATTCTAAGTAATAAGGGGTTTTGCTCTATTTCTAGGGTTTAAAAACTTCTACAGAAATCCTTGTTTAGAGAAGCAGAGGGAATCTTAGAGCTCTTTAGTCATGTAATGCTTTACTCTCCCAAACAAAGCAAGAAGTAAACTCTTGTAGCAGTCAGGCAACTGGAAAGGAATTATCTAAGATCAAATGCTACTGCCGTCCTCTAGCCCCACTCAGAAACACACAGGTAAATCTTGACCTAAAATATGAAGCAGTAGCTTAAAGCTTCAGGGAAGAAGTAATGGGATATATTACCAGATCCAACCTCTGATAGTGAACCTAGGTTATGTTCTTTGTCTCTTTAATCAAGTTACAGGCTCCAGCGTGTCTCATAAGGAATGGAAATATTTTCTGGACAATACTTACCAAAAAACAGTCTTATTACTTCAACGCCAAAATAAAGGAACAGCATCACCACATCCAGGACTAGGTTGGCTGTTGGGTATGGCAGCAAGAGACCTGCTGGTGTAAAAGCCAGAGTCTGCAAACACCACCTAACAGTCCCCACAAGGACTGCCACACACCCAGGAACAACATAGACACTAGTCTTAGCTTCCCATGAACCAGTTATAGAGGTGTGGGTTGTTACAGCTGCAGGCTTTTTTACTAAATGTGGGGATTCTACTCCACCAAATGACTGAATTATAATGGTGCACAGATCTGAATATTTCATCAAAGAAAGATGGGGAAGAGTTAGGATGGAGAAGCCCACATTTCCCAAACTCAAGATATTCTTGCTGCAAGAAATTTCCTACAGAATCATTCTAAAGCCATCACTTGGAGAGACTTCTGCCTTGCAGTGAAGAGAGATGCTGCAGGAGCCAGAAAGGAATGAAAGGTTTTTGGTGGGAGTTGGTGATCGACTAAAGTGGTTAAGGGCTGTTGGGGCAGAGGCAGTCAAGACCAGCCTTACCTTTATACAGGAAAATAAGGAGCTCCAGCAGGAAATAGGTCGCATAGTACCACCCATTCAGAAAGAACAGGATTTCCAGAGGTGTTGAGGACAACCTTTTATCTGAAAAAAAAAAAAAAAAAAAAAGCAACAGAGAATGGGCAGAAGGGCAGCTGGAGCTCTACTCCCTGCATGGTTCTGTGTAATCCGAAGAAAACACAAGGTCATGGTGAATGAGGCAGAAACTTCTGATTGCTTATAAAGTGAGAGTATTGATGTGAAGGGGTGGCCTTCACCTCCTTGCCCAGGAATTACTTTCAGGTCGACTTTTCTGGCAATTCAGCTATTATCACAGCTGAGAGGCACCTCAAAGATCCAACCCTGTCACGATTGAAGGGGAAATTGGGGCGCAGGGACCAGCAGCGTGTCTGTCCAAGGCTAGAGGATTGGTAACTGAGCAGTCCCAGAATAGGGCCAGCCCGGGATTTTTAAGGGTACATTATCCGAGTTCTGAACATGCAGGCACTCGAGGTGGTCAGGGCAACGCAAGCCCCACTCGAACAAATGAAGGAGACCCCCAACTTTTAAGAATGGGGTATTAGGTTGAGCTCTGGAGAGCAGAGAGGTGGAAGGCCTGGCAGGTACCGATGGGACAGGGGACAGAGACACACACCTCCGGAGTCTCACCTCGCAGCGCCATGTTCAGTCCCCATGGAAACTGCGTACGCGGCAGCTCCGGGAGCAAATGAGGCGGGGCCGGAAGCGCCACTCTGTCTGTCCGTGCCACTCTATGATCATCGCACCGGCTGCGCACGCGCGCGGAAGAGCATTCGCGGTCAATTGCCTGCTGTGGTCTGTTGGAGGATGACGGTTTTGTACGAAGCTGGAGAGTCCAAAAGACCCAAGCTGCTTTTGAACTCTATTTCCCGCGCCCTGGCGTTGGGCCTGAGTGGCCGGGTGGAGTAGTGTGGTCGGAGGATCGGCCCTGGGCCCACCATTGTTCTTTCCCACTGCTTTAAGAAAAACAAATGCCTTATGGCACTGCCCTGCACTAGGCTTGCCTGGGGGCGATTGGCGTAACAAGATACCTTCAGAATGTCCTTTCTAGAAGTACAAGAAAAAACAGTGGTGCTATAACGTGATCCTCCTGCGACCCAAAAAGCGCTAGGGTGTTGAGAGACTGCATACACCCAGGCGGGAATTGAGAGGCATTTCCAACAAGCTGAGTATGGACCCTGGTTGCAGTTTGAAGCAGCAAGAGCATGCTGTTGCAGGCAGGGGAGTGGAAGAGTGACCCAGGTTGACTCAGCCGGCAAGCCTTAAAGCATAGCAGGCAGGCAACAAATAACTGGAGAGAGTAACTAACTTGTAATGGAAGTGCTACACGCCTAGCTAGTAGGAGTGCGGGTAAAGACAGTAACTTACTTCTCACCCGGGGAGAGAAATTTATGTAGACAGCCTCCCTCCGCTGCTCCTCACCTCCACCTCTGCTCTTCAGGCCCCTTCACCCCGGTTTTTGCCTTTGTTCTGGTTTGGTTAGACAGGTCTCCCTATGTAGGCCTGGCAGGCCTCAAATCTTCCTGCCTCTGCTTCCCGCCCAGTACTGGGATTATAGGTGGGTGCCACAATGCTCTGGCTGGTCATAACTGGAACTTTTAGGGTCCAACAAGGGCCAGGGCAAGCTGAGGCCATGGAAAGGAGCTCTGGTCCTGTATTCCATCTGCACTGCCTTTATACACACTCATGCTCTGGGCCTTAGATGAAGGGAAGGTGGCCTGTTTTTATGTTTGTAAATAAAGGGTCTTAAATCACTCAGTCAGGACATATATCTACATGTGGTGTACACATATATCTCTTTCATGCTACAGTGAAAAGTTCACCCATTGTCAACAGAGATTATATATCCATAGCTTTCCTATCACTTGGCTCTTTAAGAAAAATGATGCTGTTCCATGTCAAAGGATGACATAACTCCATAGGTGCCAAAAGGGGACACTGAGACTGAGTCAGTAAACAGCAGGAACCTCAGAATAGCAGCCTGATCTCCTGCCCCCAAGTCAGTGAGCATGATACAGTGGGCCCAGATAATGGCACACAGCAGGTTTGCCAGGGCTGAGGAAACCAGGGCCAAAGACTCTGCATTCTTCTTAAACATTATTGATTGATTTATTCATTCATTCAAATCATTACATTTCTGGGCTCTAATTCAACAGTCCCCACAGAGCTGTATCTCTAGTCTTTCAGTACTTTTCTTTAGTAAGCCACAAATAAAGTTGAGCCCCAACCTCTACAGAGGAACAAAATTTTACTATAGTTACATAGTTAGTTGAGCTACTTAATTGTCCTATGTACTCAGTATCAAGACCTTTCAGGGCCATGCACCATTGGTTAGAAATACAAAGACTTGGGGCTGGAGAGATGGCTCAGAGGTTAAGAGCCCTGACTGCTCTTCCAAAGGTCCTGAGTTCAATTCCCAGCAACCATGGTGGCTCACAACCATCTGTAATGAGATCTGGCGCCCTCTTCTGTACATAATAAATAAATAAATCTTTAAAAAAAAAAAAAGAAGAATTATTTGTAACAGAAATTCTAAAGATGGGTGCATGGTAAAGCTTAGTATTAAAAAAAAGAAGAAGAAATACAAAGACTCATGACAGATTCATGCTGTGGGCTATCTTTCTCTATGCTGTGAGTATGTGTTGCTCTGATTAGTTGATAAATAAAGCTGCAGGCCTATGGCAAGCAGCTTAGAGGCAGGCAGGAAATCTAGGCAGGTATAGAGAGGAAACAAAGGAGAGGAGGGAGAGACGCCAGCCTGCCGCCAAAGGAGCAGCAAGATGCCAGCAAACCAGTAATGCCATAGCCTCATGGCAACTTATACATTAATAGAAATGGGTAAAGTTATAATAGCTAGCTAGCAAAAAGCCTGCCATAGGCCACACAATGATTAGCTTATAAACAGCTATGGGAACTCAGGACTTTGGGGCCAGGCAAGACTGGAGAAAACTTCCGTCTACACATTGTGATGGCAATTTTTTTTTCCTTTTTCTTTGTATTTTTTTTTTCCCCCGAGGCAGGGTTTCTCTGTGTAGCCCTGGCTGCCCTGGAACTCACTCTGTAGCCCAGGCAGGCCTCAAACTCAGAGATCCACCTGCCTCTGCCTCCAGAGTGCTGGGATTAAAGGTGTGCACCACCACTGCCCAGCATGATGGCTATTCTTGGTTGTCAACTTGACTACATCTGGAATTAACTAAAACCCAAAGGCCATGAGGGATATTTTTCTTGATTAAAACATTTGAAGTAAGAAGACCCATTTCCCCCCCTTTTTTTGTTACTTTTAAAAAAAGATTTATTTATTATATATACGGTATTCTGTCAGCAGGCCAGAAAAAGGCACCAGACATCATTATAGATGGTTGTGAGCCACTGTGTGGTTGCTGGGAATAGAACTCAAGGCTTCTGGAAGAGCAGCCAGTGCTCTTAAGCCATCTCACCAGCCCACTTATTTTATTTTTTGAGATTATAATATAATTATATCATTTCTCTCTTTTCCCCTTCCAAACCTTCCTATATAACCCTCCTTGCTCTCTCTCAAATCCATGGCTTCTTTTTTCATGCATATATGTACATGCATATACATATATATTCCTAATTACTACCTGCTCAACCTGCATAATTTTATTTGTTCTTTCCAGGCCTGACAATTCTGTATGGGATAACTAATTGGTATGCTCTTCCATGAGAAAGATTATTTCTCCCATTTTTTTATTTAAAACAACTTTTTTAATTTAAATGTATTTTGATCATATTCTTCCCTTTCCCCAAGTCCTTCCAGATCCTCTCCTTGCCCACCCACCCAACTTTAAATTCTTTCTCAGAAAACAGTCAAAAACGCAATACAACAACAAACACCTCAAACCAAGAAGACAAAATAAAACAACACCCAAACAGAAACAAACAAAACTGTAACCAAATAAAAGCACGCACTCTTTTGGAAACTGTGGAGTTCAGTATATGTTGGTCAACTACTGCTGAACATGTAGCCTGTCCTGGACTGGTTGATATACCCAGTGTCACTCTTTTGAAGCAAACAGATTTTACTCTCCCAGTAGATAGAACAGTTCAGTTATTAACCTTCACTCTGGCTAGGTTTTTCATTCAATCCTTCATTTATTTTTAAAATAAAATAACAAAACTATCACATCAAAGTTGGACAAAGCAAACCAACAAAGGGAAAGAACCCAAGAGAAAACACAAGAATCAGAGACCCACTCGTCTGCATTCTCAGTAGTCCCATAAAAACACTAAACTGGAAGCCATATGTACTCAGAGGACCTGCTGCAGAGCCATGCAGGCCCTGTGCGTGCTGCTTCAGTCTGTGAATTCATAGGAGCTTTGCTCAGTTGATTTAGAGAGTCTTGTTTTCTTGGTGTCCTCCATCCCCTCTGGCTCTTACATTCTCTCCACCTCCTCTTCCTTGGGGGTTCTCTGAACTCTGAAGGGGAGGGATTTGATGGAAACATTCCATTTAGGGCTGAGTGTTCCAAGGTCTCTCACTTCCTGTGTAATGTCTGGTTGTGGGTCTCTGTTTCCCATCTGCTGCATCATCTCTGATGATGGCTGAACAAGGCACTCATCTATGAGTATAGCAAAATATCATTAGGAGTTATTTTATCTCTACATTTGTTTTTCTTTCTTTAGATCAGTACTGTTTGATTTTACCCTAAGGCACTGGGCTGTCTCAGGTTCTCAGTCACCCAAACAGCGTCAGGTATGAGTTCCATCTTGTGCAGTAGGTCTTAAGTCAAACCAGTTACTGGTTACTCCCATGAGATTTGCGCCATTATTGCCCTAACCTATCTTGCAAGTAGTATACCATTGTAGATAAAGGTTTTGTGGCTGGCTTGGTGTTTCTTTTTAGACAGCATGCAGAATACCTTCCTGTACCAAAGACTCTAAAACATAAGGGTGAAGGCTCTAGTAGGTACCTACCTGCTCCACACCTCCATTGTTCAATGCATTGTAGAGGTGTTGTCTACAGCACTTGTGATAGAATGGCCATTTTTACTATGTTAACCCTATCGATCTATGACCATGAGAGAGCTTTCCATCTGCTGATATCTTCTTCAATTTCTTACCTCAGTGACTTGAAGTTTTTATCATACAAATCGTTCTGCTACTTAGACATATCCCAACGTATTTTATATTATTTGAGGCTATTGTGAAAGGTATTGTTTCCCTGGTTTCTTTCTCAGACTATTTGTCTTTTGTATATAAGAGGGCTCCTGATTTTTGTGAGTTAATTTTTGTGAGTTAATTCAGTTACTATGTTAAAAGTGTTTATCAGCTATAGAAGCTTCCTCATGGAATTCCTTGGGTCACTTAACTATACTATCATACCTCTGCAAATAAAGATACTTTGACTTCTTCCTTTCCAAATTGCATACCGTTGATCTCCTTCACTTGTCTTATTGCTCTAGCTAAGACTTCAAGTGCTATATTGAAGAGATATAGAGAAATGAACGACCTTGACTTGTTCCTGATTTTAGTGCAATTGCTTTGAGCTTTTCTTCATTTAAGTAGCTGTGATCTTGCAACAAACTGCCTTTATTATGTTGAAGTATGTCCCTTGTATTTCTACTCTCTCCAGGACTTTTATCATGAAGTGCTGTTGGTTTTTGTTAAAGGCCTTTTCTGCACCTACTGAGATGATCACACAGTTATGGTCTCTCAGTTTCTTTATATGGTGGATTACATTTATTGATTTACATACAGTGACCCATCCCTGCATCTTTGGGATGAAGCCTTCTTGATCAGAGTGAATGGTCTTTTTGATGTGTTCTTGAATTTGGTTTGCAAGTTTTTTTTTTTATTTTGTTTTGTTTTTGTTTTTGTTGTTGTTGTTGTTACAGGATTTCTTTTTGTAGCCTTGGCTGTCTTAGAACTCATTTTGTAGACCAGGCTGGCCTCAGACTTAGAGATCAGTCTGCTTCTGCCTCCCAAGTGTTGGGATTAAATGTGTGCACCACCATGCTTGGCTGTTTTGCAAGTATGTTGTTGAGTATTTTTTGCATCTATGTTCATAAAGGAAAATGATCTGTAATTCTCTTTCTTTGTTGGGTCTTTATGTGGTTTGGATATCAGGGTAAGTGTGTACTCAAAATGAATTGAGTGGGGCTGGAGAGGTGGCTCAGAGGTTAAGAGCACCAACTGCTCTTCCAGAGGTCCTGAGTTCAATTCTCAGCAACCACATGGTGGCTCACAACCACCTGTAATGAGATCTGGTGCCTCTGGCCTGCAGGGACACATGCAGGCAGAATACTTGTGTACATAATAAATAAATAAATCTTTAAAAAATTAATTGAGCAATGTTCCTTCTGTTTCTATTTTGTGGAATAATTTGAGGGGTACTGATGTTAACTCTTCTTTGAAAGTCTGGTAGAATTCTGCACTAAAAACATCTGGCTCTAGGCTTTTTTGGTTGGGAGACTTTTAATGACTGCTTCAGTTTCATTAGGGGTTATAGGTCTATTTAAATTGCTTATCTGATCTGATCAGATCAGGATTTAACTCGGTAAATGGTATGTATCAAGAAAATCATCCATTTCTTTTAGATTTTCCAATTTGGTGGAGTACAGGTTTTTTGTTTTTTTTTTCAATTATGTCCTTATAATTCTCTGAATTTCCTCAGTGTCTGTTATTATGTCCCCATTTTCATTTCTGATTTTAATTTGGACCTTTACTCTCTACCTTTTAGTTATTTGGATAAGGGTTGGTCAATCTTACTGGTTTTCTCAAAGAACCAACTCTCTGTTTCATTGATTCTTTGTATTTTGTTTGTTTGTTTCTATTTTATTGGTTTCAGCCCTGGGTTTGATTATTTGTTTCTGGATACTATTTGGGGGGTATGATTTCTTATTTTTGTTCTAGAATTTTCAGGTGAGCTGTTGCTAGTATGAGATCTCTCTAATTTCTTAATATAAGCATTTAGTGCTGTGAACTTGCCTCTTAGAACAGCCTGCATTGTGTCCCATAAGTCTTGGTGTGTTATGTATTCATTTTCATTCAATTCTAGAAAGTCTTTGATTTCTTTCTTTATTTCTCTCTTGACCCATTTTTCATTCTATAGAAAGTTGTTCAGTTTCCATGAGTTTGTAAACCTTTTGTTGTGTCTATTGTTGTTAATATTCAGCTTTAACTTATGGAGGTCAGATAGGATAAAGGGTATTATTTTGATTTTCTTGTATCTATTGAGTGAGACTTGCTTTGTGTCTGAGTATGTGGCCAATTTTGGAGAAAGTTCCAGAAGGTGCTGAGAAGAAAATATATTCTTTTGTTTTTGGATGAAATGTTCTGAAAATATGTCAGGTCCATTTGGTTTATAGATAACCTCAGTTAGCTCCAGCATTTCTCTGTTTAGTTTTTGTCTAGATGACCTGTCTATTGGCAAGAGTAGAGAATTGAAGTCTCCCACTATCAGTGTGTAAGGGTTAATATGTGATTTAAGCTATAGTAGTATTTCTTTTGCAACTTGAGTGGACTTGTGTTTGGGTGTTGGGAAATATTCCTTTACACTGTGTGAAGATATGTCACTGTGATTGGTTTAATAAAATGCTAAACAGCCCATTGCTAGGCAGGAAGTATAGCAGGGACTCCTAGAAAGAGCTTTGGGAAGGTGGGAT
Source organism: Onychomys torridus (assembly GCF_903995425.1). Lineage (NCBI taxonomy): Eukaryota > Metazoa > Chordata > Mammalia > Rodentia > Cricetidae > Onychomys > Onychomys torridus. The sequence goes on from NC_050443.1 coordinate 129,337,526, forward strand.
TGCCAGCTGGACACAGAAGAAATCAAACATGCAGGAAGGGAGGTAAAAGTCATGAGACATGCAATAGCATGTAGATTAATAGAAATGGGTTAATTTGCCAAGCAGTGGTGGTGCACTCAGGAGGCAGAGGCAGGTGAATCTCTGTGAGTTCAAGGCCAGCCTGGGCTACAGGGCAAGTTCCAGGACAGGCTCCAAAGCTACAGAGAAACTCTGTCTTGAAAAAAACAAAGCAAGCAAGCAAGCAAAAAGAAATGGGTTAATTTAAGTTATAAGAGCTAGTTCGAAACAAGCCTAAGCTAAGGCTGAGCTTTCATGATTAATAATAAGTCTCCGCGTCATTTTTTTTTTTTTTTTTTTTTTTTTTTGTGAGCTGGCAGCCCAAAGAAAAATCTATTTATTTGGGACATAGATATTAAGAAGTGAAATTTCGCCAGGTGGTGGTGGTGCACACCTTTAATCCCAGCACTAGGGAGGCAGAGACAGGCAGATCTCTGTGAGTTCGAGCCCAGCCTAGGCTACAGAGTGAGTTCCAGGACAGGCTCCAAAGCTACACAGAGAAACCCTGTCTCAAAAAAACAAAACATTTCACTTCTTAATGTCTATGTCCCAAATATAGATAGATGGTGGATTTTTTCCTTTGGTGAGTGTGTAGTGTCCTTCCCCATCTCTTCTGATTAGTTTTGTTTGAAGTCTATTTTCAGATATTAAAGTGGCTACACCAGCTTGCTTCTTAGGTCCATTTGCTTGAAACATATTTTTTTCCAACTCTTCACCTTGAGGTGATGCCTATCCTTATTATAATGGTGTCTCTTGGGTGCAGCAGGATAAATACTGTTTTCATATCCACTCTGTTAGTCTGTGTCTTTTTATTGGGGAATTGAGACTGTTGATGATGGTTCCTGTTTTGTTGGTGGGGGGGGGGGTGATAGGTGTGTGTGTGTGTGTGTGTGTGTGTGTGTGTGTTCACACTCATGTTCACTTATCTTTTTTGACTTGTTGGTCTGGGATTATTGATTCCTTGTGTTTACTTGCATGTAGTTAACCTCTTTAGTTTACCTTCTAGCACCTTCTGTAGGGCTGGATTTGTAAACATTGCTTACGTTTGACTTTATCGTGGACTGTCTTATTTTCTCCATCTATGGTGATAGAAGTCTGAGCTGGCATCTATGGTCTCTTAAGAGTCTGCAGCACGTCTGTCCAGGCCCTTCTAGCTTTTTAGAGTCTCCCTTGAGAGGTCAGGTGTAGTTCTAAACAGTCTGCCTTTATATGTTTTTTCCCTTGCAGCTTTTAATATTCTTTCTCTGTCCTGTATATTTAGTGCTTTGATTATGTATGTGCCAAGGGGACTTTCTTTGTTGGTCAAGTCTATTTGGCGTTATGTATGCTTCTCTGACTGAGATAGGTATCCCTTTCTTTGGGTTAGGGGAATTTTCTATTATTTTATTGAGAATATCTTCTGTGACTTTGACCTATGTTTATTCTCTTTCTTCTGTTTCTATTATTCTTAGATTTGGTCTTTGCAGAGTGACCCAGATTTTCTGGGTGTTTGTGTCTGGAATTTTTTAGATTTAACATTTTCTATGACCAGTGTATCCATTTCTTCTATTGTGTCTTCAGTGCCTGAGATTCTTACATCTCTTGTATTCTGTTGATGAAGCTTGCCTCTGTGGTTCCTATTTGAGTTCCTATTTCATTTCCAGATTTCCCTCAGTTTGGGTTTTCTTTATTGATTCCACTTTCAGGTCTTCAAGAGTTTTATTCATTTCCTTCCATGAATTGTCTTTTCATAGATATCTTTAAGGGATTTTTTAAGTTTCCTCTTTAAGAACCCTGTCATGTTCGTAAAGGCTGTTTAAGGGTTTTGTATTTGTGCTTCGGCCGTGTCGGCACATATCAGGGCCTTTTGTGGTAGGGTTGCTGGGTTCTTGTTGAGACGTATTGTCCTGACTGTTGCTGTGTTTTTCCTCTGGTATCTAGGCATGTGGGATTGGAAAGGTTGTAATTCTAGGTGCTGATATCTGGTCTTGCTTTGTTTGGTGTGTGTTTTGTTCCTTGGTTTCTATTTCTGTTCTTCCTCTTAGCCTAGGAGACTGTGGTGGCTGTGTGTTGCCTGGAGGAAAATCTTCTGGGGTCCTGATAGGTGTGGGCACTGGGGGTTCAGGTAAAATGTGTTTCTGGGTTTTGGGTCTTGAGACTTAGGAATGAGGATGGGCTGGGAGCAGTGAAGGGGCTTTATAAGAGGGAGAAAATCAGGGTGTTCCACCAGGATCTGCTTAGTTAGTTCTGGTGTGGGGGGACAGAGTGAAGAGAGGCCACAATAGAAGAGCTGCTGTAGAGCTGGGATGAGACTGAGGGATTGGTGGAGAAATGGAGGAAGAGGCGAAGATCCGCAGTTAGCCTACTTGCTTCCCTGGTCAGAGTGGCCTGTGGGTTCCCAAGGAGTGCCTGCTGGAGTTGGGGGCGGGGACAGAGTAGTGAGTGGGGGAAGGAATTCTGGAGGGGAAGATGTGTGATCCCCTGGAGATGGGTGCAGGAGGGGAGGGGCTGCAGTAGGTGTTCTGCTGCAGATCTGGGGATGAGGCTGGGGACCCGGACTTAGAGAAGCAGAGAGAGCTGAAGATTTGCAATTAGCTGAACTGCTTCTCTGCCCAGCAGGCCTATTGGGAAGACCCTTCTAATCCAGATTTTTGAGGTGGGAAGATGTACCTTTGATCTGAGCCACACCTATATAAAGAAAGTGGAAGAAGGAAGCTCCCTCTTTGCCTGCTCGCTCTTGAGCTCACTAGAACTTCCTTTCCTTTGCTGATATTAGAGTCTACCCCTTCAGGATTCTGATGTACACTGAAGACCAGCTAAGACAGCCAGCCTTGTGGACTGAACCACTGCTAGGTTCTTGAACTTTCTGTTGGTAGACACCCATTGGACTAGCTGGAGCACAGCCTGTAAACCATTCATATAAATCCCATATAAATAGACATTCATTCTGTAAGTTCTGTTCCTCTAGAGAACCTTGACTAATACACCTATTATTTTAAGTAAGTTTTAGTAGATTTTTGTTGTTGTTTTTGAAACAGGCTTTCCTATAACCCAGACTGGCCTTGAACTTGCTATGTAGTTAAAGAGGGCTGTGAACTCCCAATCTTCCTGCCTCCACCTCCTTAGGGATTGGATAACAAGAGCACACCAGTCACCTCTTGATTTTTAAAAATATTTTATGTGTGTGTGTGTGTGTGTGTGTGTGTGTGTGTGTGTGTGTGTGTTAGGGGGTGACAAGTTCTGTGCTTTTTCCTAGTGAACCACTAAAACTAGGTGTGGTCTTGAGGACTACTGGCATAGATATGTTATCTCTTTTTTTAAAGGTTTATTTATTTATTTATTATATAGTGTTCTGCCTGCATAGTATGCCTACACGCCAGAAGAGGGCACCAGATCTCATTATAGATGGTTGTGAGCCACCATGCAATTGTTAGAAATTAAACTCAGGTCCTCTGGAAGAGCAGCCAGTGCTCTTAACCTCTGAGCCATCTCTCCAGCACCATATGTTATCTTTTTCAAGGTTTGTTTGTTTTTTATAGTATGTACCTGAGTGTCTTTGCCTTTGTGTATGTGCACTATGTGCAGCGCCCGAGGAAGCCAGACGAGGACATTGGATATTCAGGAACAGGAGTTACAGATGTTTTTGAGCTTCCATGTGGGTGCTGAAAACCAAATCCTGGTCCTCAGAAGGAGCAGTTGAGTGCTGTGACCCTGATTCATTCTTCTGTGTCTATGGCTGGATTTCACTGACTAATGTTTCCTTCAGGTCTTACGTTCATGAAAGAAACTGGTCTGTAATTTTATTTAAGAGGACTACAGTCAGGTGGCTCACATCCACATGTAGACACATACACCTACACATAATTGAAAATAACAATAAAGATAAATCTTTACACAAATAAAATGAAGCCGAAGTTTCTCTTTTTCTAGTCTTTGGAAGAGATTAAGAGATTGGGTGTCATTTCTTCCTTAAATACTTGTGAAATTTCACTGATAAAGCCAAATCTGGAATTTTCTTTTGTGTGTGTGACCATCTCTAAATTCCTTTTATGTATTAAGACAGTTTAGATCTTCTACTTCTTGAGTAAGGTTGGGATACCCTTGTTTTCCCAAGAGCTTCCCACTCTTTGAAATAGAATTCCAAACGTCACGGTTGTGAAGTGTTTCACACATTTGTCATGCTCCTTATGATTTGTAACAGCCACAGGGACATCACCTTTTCCTTCCTGACACCGTCTGTATTTGGGGATTGTTTTGTCTTGCTCTGAGGTACTAGGAACTGAACCTGAGACTCATGAGGCTCCTCAGAATCCTGGCAGGGTAGCTCCATCTTGCAACAAATTGCCATTCAACTTACCCAAGTTCCCGAGGGCAGCAAAGCAGCCATCCTTCCCACTGTTGGACAGTGTCTGCTGAGAGCAGCAGAATCCCACAGCAAGCGGGATGGATACACACAAACTTTCCCAGTCTCTGATTGTGTCTGTGCCTTTTGTCTGAGCCTGCAGTCACCCAGCACTTTAACACTAGGGGGCGCTCTCAACCTAGATTTGCAGCCATTTGCTGCACTTTTTTTCTTTAAAAAACAAAAACAAAAACAAAACAAACAAACAAAAAAGTGTGTCCATGCATCCTGTGTGTGTGTGTGTGTGTGTGTGTGTGTGTGTGTGTGTGTGTGTGTGTGTGTGTGAGTGTGAGAGAGAGAGAGAGAGAGAGAGAGAGAGAATGAATGAATGATGGGTGTGTACCCATGCCACCACTAGAATGTGGAGACTAGAGGACAACTTTGAGGAGTCATTTCTGTCTGTCATGTGGTCCTGGAGATCAAACTCAGTTGCTCAGCTATCTCATCAGTCTTATACATTTAGAGCCATAGAAAACCGGACTTTCTGGGCCGGCAAGACGGCTCAGTGAGTAAAGGCTTTTGTCACCAATCCTGATACCTGAGTTCAGTCCCCAAGACCTGATGTGAAAGATTGTCCTCTGATGACCACATGCTTGAGATGGCATGGGTATGCTCACACACACACACACACACACACACACACACACACACACACACGAACACACACACCATGTACTCACACTCAGTATCCATGCACACACATGAAATAAGTAAATGTGATTAAAAACACATTGGAGCTTCCTAAGGGGAAAGGGACTGGTGACTTTGGGAAAAATGCAGCTGCCTGTAGGTCCCTATAAGTGACCCTTAATAAGTCATTTTATTCAAGATGAACTTGAGGGCCAAAAGTGGTGGTGCACGCCTTTAATCCCAGCCCTCAGGAGGCAGGGGCAGGCAGATCTCTGTGAGTTTGATGCCAGCCTAGTCTATATATCAGGTTCTGGGGTAGCCAGAGCTACAGCAGAGAGACCCTGCCTAAACCAAGAAAGATGAACTTGATTGAATTATTCTTGGAGTTGATGGGGCAGATGTTATTCTACATAGAAAAGTCTCACAGCACAGAGCTTCAACACTGACACTGTGTGATGCTTTCCTTGCTGAGGACCTGACTTTCCTCAGATCTCATTTCCTGTCTGGCCAAATAAAGACTTCAGCACTTACAGTGCTAGAGCCTCAAAAGCAAAATGCCTCCTTAGCCCTCTCCTCTCCCGTCATGGTATCCCCCAAGGCAGGCCACTGGATCTATAATTCTCTTCCCTAAGACAGATCCCAGAAATTGGGACTCTTTTTCCCCAAAGCCAGCTATAAAGGAAAAAAAACAAAAACCATTCTTCTTACCACCCCCTAGCCTTTCCTTGAACAGCTGGTCATGAAATGAAGACCTTTGTTCCAGAGAGGCCTTGCTGGGTAGCCGGGAGGAAGGAATGCCGTAATGGAGAGGCTCTGCCTGAGCACTCCAGCCGTGCTGGGTTTCTGCCCCAGGCTGTTTCTGTCACTCAAACCCTCGTGTCCAATCACATTTCTTCATGCCACCTGCTCTGTTACAAAACAGCAAAAATTGATGGCACATCAGGGACAGTGAGTCTCCAGCCCAAAGGCCCCCGTGTCCTAAAAACCATGGCCAGGTGAACTTGCCGCCATTACTCCGGTTCATCTGTCTTTTGTCACAAAAGTGCAAGCCAAGACCCTTTAGGATAGAACAGAAGGGGGTCCTCCTGTTTTCTCTCCCTCTGCAGCTAATTCTATTTTCTTGTATATGAAAATGTATTTCCGCTTCATTTTCGAGGCCTGTTCCTGGTGAACATGGAATTCTGAGTGCTCCATCTCTCTTGGCATGTTAGAGCTGTTGTAAGCTCACTTCTGGCCTGTGAGCTTCCGAGAGCCAGCTGGTTGCAAGTCCTCTGTGTGTGCTGCATGGCTTTTGCTCTCATGGTTGGGCTGTGGTGAGCATGGGTAGAGCCTTAGCGTATGCAAGGCCCTGGGTTAGAACTCTGGCCCAAAACCCAAGCAAATAAGCAGCACATTTGCTCTCATCTTTAGTTGCTGTATGACTGTGAAACACCTGTGTATCCCTGGCTGCTCTAGAATACCAGGCTGGCCTTGAACTCACAGAGATCCATTTACCTCTGCCCCCTGAGTGCTGGGATTAAAAATGAGTACAAATATGCCTGACTAGATATGGGCTTTAAAAAACTGTCAGGGTGGGCTTATTTGGTATTTCAAATATGTACATATCTCTTACCAAATCTGGGGAATAGGTGACTGTCGTTTATTTAAATACTCCTGTCTGCCCGTTTCTTTCTCTTTGCCTCCTAAGCTCTAATTATATTTGTTAGACAGTCTGATACTATCTAACTAGTTCCTGAAACTGGGCTGTCCTATCTCTCTTCTGTCTGTTCTTTGGTTTGGATCATTTCTGTTGTCTGTCTCCAGGTCACTAGACTGTTGAATCAGTCAGAGGTAAGACAGAAAGAAAAAGCTAAGGGGATGGGGAACAGAGAAGCCCCTTCCACATGCACGCACCCTCACCTGCTGGAGACCGTTGGCGTGCTGGGCCTGTCTGTAAAGCCAGCCACAGAAGGCAGAGACTGGAGGACTGGCAGTTCAGGGGCAGCCTAGGGGCAGCAAGGCAACCCGGTGGGTAAAGGCTCTTTTCACCAAGACTAACGACCTGAGTTTGAACCCTGGGACCCACATGATTAAAGAAGAAAACCAACTCCCCAAGCTGTTCTCTGCCCTTCATGTGACATGTATGTAACACACACACACACACACACACACACACACACACACACACACACACTGAAAAAGTAAAATGTGAAAAAAAAGAGAAAAAAAGAAACTCAACAAACTGGAGGGGTGGGGATACCAATAAAGAGTGTCCACAAACACAACACCCCTTTAACCAAGGGTAGCTCCTACTTGCAATCCCACCACTCAGGATCTTAGGCAGGAATACCTGAAGTTTGAGGCTAGCATGGACGGCACTAGACTCTCAAAAACCACCAAAGAGGGCTTGATGAGATTGTTCAACAGGTAAAGGTGTTTGCTGTCAAACCTGATGAATTCAATCCCTGGGACCTATATAGGGAGAGAACTGACTATCTCAAGTTGTCCTCTGACCTGCCTATGTACTCCATGATATGTACGCAGCTCCCCGCAAACATACAAATACATGCGATCTAGGGAGCTGGCTCAGTGATTAAGAGCACTTGTTACCTTTGTACAGGACTTGGGCTCGGTTCCTAGCACCCACATGGTTTAACTCCAGTCCCAGGGGATCTAATGCTCTCTTCTGATCTCCTTTGGGACCAGGCACAATTATGGTGCACATTCATACTTGCAGGCAAAACACTCATATACATAAATCTTTTTTTTTTTAAAGAGTTCAAGGTCATCCTCACCAACATAGTGAGTTTGAGCCTGAACTGCACTACCTGAGACTTTGTCTCAAAATAATAGAAAATAAAATATGATTGTGAAAGCCCCAGAAGACAGAGAGAGAGAAAGGGAGACGGAAAACATGTAAATGAACATCCTGCCTTTTCTGAGAGATATTCCAAAGAAGAGTGTTAAAAAAGTAAATGAAGGCAGATATCTCTGTGAGTTCAAGGCCAGCCTGGTCTACATATGGAGTTCCAGGACAACCAGAGCTACAAAGAGATACTCTTTTTTAAAAAGTACCAGGTGGTGGTGGTACATGCCTTTAATTCCAGCACTTGGGAGACAGACAGAGGCAGGCAGATCTCTGAGTTCTAGGCCAGCCTGGCCTACAAAGTGAGTTCCAGGATAGCCAGAGCTGTTACACAAACCCTGTCTTGAAGAAAAAAAAAGTAAGTAAGTGTAACTCAGTTGGTAGCATGCTGGCCTACCATGCAGGAAGCTGCTAGTTCAGTTCCCAACACCACATAAAAGCAGATGTGTTGTCCAACACCTGTAATCCCAGCACTTGGGAGGTGGGAGCAAGAGGATCAGAAGCTCAGTGTCATCCTGGGCTTAATGGTATGAGGCCATCGTAGGGCAATAAGACCCTGTCTCCTAAGAGAAAAGAATACAATTTTTCAGCCATTATAACTCTTTTTTTTTTTTTGGTTTTTCGAGACAGGGTTTCTCTGTGTAGCTTTGTGGCTTTCCTGGAACTCACAGAGATCCGTCTGTCTCTGCCTCCTGAGTGCTGGGATTAAAGGCGTGCGCCACCTCCACCCGGCCATTATAACTTTTATTCTAGGATTTCTCAAGAAGCATTCATTGTTCTCTGTAGAGGTTGCCTGTCTTTTTCTCCACTGAGAACATGCTTTCACCAAAGCTTCACCATCTTCCTTAATTCCAGTATCTGAATTGAATCAGCCTACATGGCAGCAGTTTTAAGTGCTAGATTGTAAGTCCTCTGGCTTCGGTTATTTCTCTCCCAAGAGTGATTTCTTTTACCAGACAATTAGCTTGTTTGGGTAACAACATAAATCATACTTAGGTCTCCTAATTTTCTATTTCTTTCACTTACAGTGCTGGGGGTAGAACCCAGGGCCTTGCACATGCCAGCTCTGGTTCTGAACTACACCTCTGCTGCTCAGATCTCCATAACCTCTTCCCTATTTTTTTCTGTTTGTTTGTTTTGCTTTGGGTTTTGTTTTTGTTTTTGTTTTTGTTTTGTTTTGTTTTGTTTTGTTTTTTTAAGCTGAGGATCAAACCTAGGGCCTTGCACTTGCTAGGCAAGCGCTCTACCACTGAGCTAAATCCCCAACCCTTGCTTTGGTTTTTAAGAGAGGGTCTTACTTTGTAGCCCTGGCTGTCTGGAACTCACCATGTAGACCAGGTTGGTCTTGAACTCACAGAGATCTGCTTGGCTCTGCCTTTCAAGTACTGGGATTAAAGGCCACCATTAGCTCTCAGGCTGCCCAAATATCCAGAAATAAGCTCAAACTGGGCTATAGGAAGATGTCTGGTGCTTAATTAAAAACCAGCTTTTCTCAGGAACTTGTGAAGCTGGTTCACATCCTGCCAAAAGGAGTCTGAGCCATCTCCCCGGTCTTCCAAAATTTTATTAGATGTATAAAAACATACAGTGTCTCCAGATAGTTTTCACACCTTCTCCTTCCTCTACTAGACAAGATGAGAACTAGTCACCTTAACCGAACCAGGTTGGAAGCCATACTGCAAGGTCGTCTCCGAAACTATGGCTCAAAAGATTGAACCAAGGACCTCCTGCATGCTTGTGCTTGGCAAGCACTCTGCCACTGCGTGGTTCCCTGGCCTGACACTGCAATCACAACATGTTTCCTCTTGTTCTCAGTAAGGAGACCTGATCCTTTGCCCTCTACCTGATGGGTGTTGGATTCTAATTATCAGCACCATCAGCCTAAACCCTTGCTCAGCTTTACAGAGTTTGAGCCCCCACCCCCCCCCCCTTGCCTCTGGTCTCACTCTAGTCTCAGAATTTGGAACTATCTCATAACTTATTTATGTTTCAGGGTTCCTCGGGTCCCCAGTTTTGTCTCTTTGTCCCTCCGTGTTCTGAGGCCACTCAGTTCAACTGGCTTGTTTGGTGACCAGGTGCATTCTTGGATTCCTAGCCTCTTGCTCAAACTCAGAGCAGCAAGCAAGCCCCAGGAAAAAGCTTCTGCAATTGTTGGCTTACTTTTCTGTGATTAGCCCTACTCTGCGGTAGCAGGCTCTGTTCCGTCTGATGTCAGCAGTGGTTGGGGACATGCATACACAGTCTATATGTGTGTGTTACTGTAGTTGTTAGGGTCACAGACTGGATTCTGGCAATCCCAACAAGCTGCACTGGGACATCCATCCTCAATACACCAATTAAAGAGACAGTTAATAAGGAAAAAAGACAAAGGAGGTTCAATGTGGCTATACAGGCAAAAGGAGCAAATGAACAGGTCCAGTGATTCCCCTGCCAAAAGGCCATCTTCTGGGTCCTACATGAAGTTTGGGTTTAAAGAGAGGACACGAGTGTGTACAACCAAGCTGTTCTGAGCAAGACAGGGGCCTGCCCATCACTGAGTCATCGTTGCCTCTGTCCCAGTCTGTCCTTCAAAGTAGAGTGTGCAAAATCTTCTTAAGGGGAGACATTTTTTTCTGTCTAGTGCCAGGGCTACAGACTTCCTCCTCCCCCAGCATAGGATTCCTAGGAAAATTTAATATTTGGGGGCCTATTGTTTTAATAATCTGATAGCCAAAGGAAAGGGCAGTGTCTGTTTAGACCATCTTATCTCCTTCCAGTGTGTGTGTGTGTGTGTGTGTGTGTGTATGTTTAGGGGATTGGGGTGCTCTGATGGAATTCAGGGCTTGTACTTGCTGAGCACACACTGCACCGCTGAGCTACTGTTGAGAAAGTGGTATTTTTGTGTGTGTTTCATCTAGTTTTTCTAGTTCTTGGCTGGAGCATCCTAGCCAGCTAGAAGCAACTCCATTCTACTAAAAGTAGGACTAGATAAACACTTTTTTTTTTTTTTTTTTTTTTTTGAGAAAAGGAATCTTACATTCCAGGCTGCTTCCAACTGTATAGCAGAGGATGGCCTTAAACCTTCTGTTCCTTCTGTTTACACCTCCAAAGTGCCCGGATTACAGACAGGAGCCCACTATACCCAATTTATGCAGTGCTGGGGATCAAACAAAGGGCTTTGTGGATGTTAGACAAGCACTGTCCTCCAGTACATCCCCAGGTTGGGATGCTGTAGTCTCTTTTTGGACTACAGTAACAGCTTGTTTCTTTTCTTTCTTTCTTTTTTGTTTTTGTTGTTGTGGTAGTTTTGTTTTGAGATAAGGTTTTTCTGTGTAACTTCCCTGACTGTCCTGGAACTTGTTCTGTAGACCAGGCTGGCCTCAAACTCACAGATATCCACCTGTCTCTGCCTCCTGAGAGGTGGAATTAAAGGTGTGTGCCACCACCGCCCGGCAGCCTGTTTCTTAAAAACATTCAACATTCATTCATTCATTCATTCATTCATTCATTCATTCATTCATTTATTTAATGAGGGTGGGGAGAGAGAGAGAGAGAGAAATGGGGTGGAGGAGGGGAGGACAGTGTGTGGGAGTTAGGTCTCTCCTTCCACAAGGTAGGTCTTGGCGATCTGACCTAACTCAGGGCCTCAGGTTTGGCTGCAGGCACCTTTGCCTGGTAAGCCATGTTGCTGGCCTGGTTGCTTGTTACTTAAAGGCTCCATGGCTCCACTTAGCTCTTATCTGTCCTGGAGCTTGCCATCTTGTCTTTCTGAGTCGTCTAGCAGGTGCTGGCTTGGAGAGTTGATGCAACCTTTTCTGTTGTTGCTGCTGTCTTTGTCTTTGATGGCATCCTGCACCCCAGCACTGGGGATTGAACACAGGACCCTTTTGCATGTGAGTCACATGCTGTGCTACAGAGCTAGGCCCCAGGCCCTACTGATGTTGCATTTCCTCCAGAAATACTTAATAGAAGTCAGGCAAATAGCTGACTCCATGTGTTTAGTATAAAGGGCACAACTCAGAAACTGGGTGTGTTGACTCACATATAAGAGTCCAGCACTCAGGAAACCCAGGCCGGGAAATCACCGTGAGTAGGAAGCCAGCCTGAGCTGCACAGTGAGTTCCAAGCTATCCTGGGCTACAGAGACCTTTTCACAAAACACAACACAACACAACACAACACAACTCAGAAGGTAAGGGCTGGAATGAGGCTTGTCCACTCTCTTTCCAGGAGGGGGCACTACCCTCATAATACCTGGATGTGTTTTCCATTCTGTCACTCTCTAAATTGTCTTGAGGGCTTCTGAGGGAGCTCCTCCACATGTGCATGACTGAGTAATTATTGGTGGTTAGTGACTGGCTTAACTTCAGCACTCCTTCCTCCCCAGAGGTCTGGGTGGGGCTGATAGCTCCAGTCCTGTAATCACAGGAATTCCCCGAGCAGCCAGTCCCACCAAGTGAAGCAATCCAGGGTCCTCAGACATCTTCTTCAGCTCATCAACATCCAAAATGACACCACGGTGGATATTTTAAGGGTTTCAGGAATTAAGTATCAGGAAATAGGGCAGAGACCAAATATATTTTATAGACCCCACCCCCATCAAAAGTACCTGTAAAATATGCATAGTGTCAAGGATTTGAAATAAATGACTGGGGTAGCATTATAGCAATTTTTCCCTTGTAAAATGTTTCTGATCCAAGCTGGAGAGATGACTCAATGATTAAGAGCACTGGCTACTCTTCCAGAGGTCCTGGGTTCAATTCCCAGCACCCACATGGCAGCTAACAACTGTCTGTAACTCCAGTGCCAGGCAATCCGACACCCTCACACAGACAAATGTGTACATAAAAGAAAAAAATGTTTATGATCATTATTATATTGTCTGTTAGAAGGCTATAAATAAAGCCTACAGTATGGTGGCACAAGCCTGTCATCACAATGTAGCTGGCTTTTTCTGTACTGCCAGCTCCCAAATAATGACACAAGACATTAATTATGAAAGCTTAGCCTATTGCTTAGGCTTGTTGCACTAGCTCTTACAAGTTAAATCAAACCATTTATATTAATCTACATTTTGCCTCATGGTTTTTTACCTCTGTTTCATCTTGCACCTCATGTTTCCCCTCCTTGTCCTCTGGCATCTCTCCTGTGCCTAGATTCATCTCCTCTTCCTCTCTCTCTGCCTGGAAGTCCTGCCTAGCTAGCTATTGGTGACACAGCACTTCATTAAAAAATCAGAAGGGACCTTGGTAAAGACACATCTTTATAGTGTACAGAAAGATGATTTAACAACATTTCCTTTTTGTCTAAATAAAAAGGAAAGGTTTTAACTCTAACACAGTAAAACTATATAGAAAAAGAACAATTATCAGGCAAGGATTACATTTACAATGTCCAGTCGATTTGTATTTGGCAAATTCAGAGAAAGTACTGAATTATCTATCATATCTTAGTCCAAAGTTTTATAGCTAAACCATTTTCTGTCATAACTTGTGTTGCCATGCTAAAAACATCTTTTTAGACCTTAAAACATCTTTTTAGATACACAACTTGAGCTTTTATGTTTTTTCAACCTTATAAACTTTACATCTCTTATATGTTTCTTTTCTGAATTTGGTAACAAGGAAAACTGTAAAACTATAACTGTCTAGTCTTCAATCCCCATCAGAAACCAAGAAGGATAAAATATTACTTGTAGGCAGAGTTTTCCTGTCCTGAATGCCTATTGCCAAATAACTGACACAGAGGCTTAATATTATTTATAAATGCTTGGCCAATAGCTCAAGCTTGTTATTAGCTAACTTTTACATTTAAGTAAAAGCTTGTTACCTCATTTTCTATACATCCTGCTTCCTTGGTGGCAGGCTGGCGTCTCGATTGACTCTGCCTTCCTCATCCCCTCATTCTCAGTTCAGTTTCCCACCTAACTCTATCCTGCTCAGCTATTGGCTAGTCAATTGTTTATTAAACCAGTCATAGCAACATATATTCACACAGTGTACACAAGGATTATGCCTCAGCAATTACTTGAGTAAACAGGAAGTGCAGAGCAAGCAACTTCCAAACCTATAGAAATGACAGAGACAGCTGGCTGCCTGGACAGTCACCCAAGGTTCTTCTGTAACTTTGGGACATCCATCTTCAGCCGGCAGGTCTAGACTATCTGACAGACCTTTTGTGAAGCAGGAATTTTGAAGGACTGTCCTGCTTTGTCTTGGTAAAGTTCAGTTGTCGCTTTCTTTTGTGTCCTGCTTGTCCAGTGTCACAGCACATTGGCAGCAGTTGAGGATAGGGCAGTTTTTTGCCCAGTGGCTAGCTTTTGCCATAATAAAAGTAAACTGCATATGGAAGTTTTTCAACGTCCATCTTTTTTTGAAGCAGATTGGTGCTGCCAGGAGCAGACATGTCTGTCATGAAAAGCCTTATGTTATTAAAACATTTTAAATGCCATATTCTGGCCAAGCAGTGGTGGCACACGCCTTTAGTCCCAGCACTCGGGAGGTAGAGGCAGGTGGATCTCTGTGAGTTCAAGGCCAGCCTGGGCTACAGGGTGAGTTCTAGGACAGGCTCCAAAGCTACACAGAGAAACCCTGTCTCAAAAAAAAAAAAAAAAAAGCCATATTCTGTAAGTCTTTGAAGTGTTTGAAGACCATCTATTTAAAATATCTCTGTATGACCTTGAAAATATACCTAATATGACTATGAGTTTGATTGTTATAGATGACTAACTACTAACCTGTCTTTCTTTGTTATCCTTAAACTTTGCATTATATTTTTAAATGAGCTGCATAGGGACAATACCTTAAACAAGAGTAGAAACTTATGTACAGTGTAACAAAAATAACCTTCAATTTACAAAAATCCATACCAATGTAAAATATTTGAGACTAGCAGTTGTTCAAAAGTAGACTCAACAATCCACCCCCTTATTCCATCATTTCTCTACTCTATCCCACCTTTTCCCTTCAGAAAGAGATCCCTGAATCTAATCTCCTTTGTTGAGCTTTTTCCCCCGATCATTACCAATAAAAAACTTAAAACTAACCCCCCTAAATGATGGCAAACATCCATAACCCACTGAATGACCAAAAACCACCCACTCACCCCTTGGGGACGTCAGCATTGTATTTTCTAGGATGAGGACATCTTTAGAGAGCTCTGAGAAAATTGGGAGAATGTCAAGTCCTGGGAGAGCTAGGTATGACATTTATTGTCTCTGTGCAAGGGGAAGTGCAAGACTTCTCTGCAGTCCTGGCTAGAGTAGTCTATGAGGCTGAATCATTTCAGACAACAGCCTTGAAGCTGTTCTGGATGCAGAACTCTGAGGCACTCTGAGAGGCTGGGTCACCTGGGCCACCCATTTTTATTAGTGTCTGGTCCCCTTGCTCTGTCTTGCAGCTTTCCTAGGTTTATTTCTTTGTATCTGTAGTCAAGATTTTCAGGGGGTATCCCCAGATCAAACCTGATTCTCTTTGACCTTGAATGAATCCACAGCCTTTTGTTTTCTGTAGAAACAAAAGCATAACCTTTCCCCAACACAATATATTTTTGAATTTCATTTTAAAGCTAAGGCATTCCTAAAGTATCTAGGCTGATTTAATTCAGCAGTCCCTCTGACCATCCCATGTCTCTCAGCAGCTATCATTCACTCATCAGCAATCACAAAATTTAAGTCAACAAGACACCATATAGGATCCAGACTCTGTGTATTCTCCATCTTTATGTGGCTTATCCTTTTTATATTATTTTATTCTCTTTTTTTAAAAGATTTGTCTCCTGAGTGCTGGGATTAAAGGCATGTGCCACCACTGCCCAGCCCTGAGTACTTGTTCTTAAGCACTTAGCCATATCTCTACCTTATTCTGAAGGCAGGATCTCTCCTGTTACTTCTGCCATTGAACTTTTGATAAAAGCTGCAATGTGACTCTCCTGTCTCTGCTTCCCATCCCCCATACTGGTTCTGGAATTATAGAACTCATTTGGCTTAAACAAAAACATACTGGGGCTGGCTAGGTGGCTCCACAGCCAAGAACACTGGCTGTTTTTCCAGAGGACCCAGGTTAGATTCCCTGCATACACATGGTAGTTTACAACTGTCTGTCACTCCAGTGCCGGGAATCTGACACCCTCTCAAGTTTCTTTACGCAACAAGCATGCACATGGTGCACAGAGAGGCAAAATACACATAAAGTGAAATAATTATTTTTAATTAAAATTTAAAAATTGTATTTTTACGTATATGGGTATTTTGGTGCATATATGTCTGTGCACCACTTGAGTGTGTGGTGTCTGTGAAGGCTAGAAGAGGGCACTAGATCTGGAACTTGAGAGACAGACACTGGTTGTGAGCCACCATGTGGGTGTTGAGAACTGAACCTGCTCCTCTACAAGAGCACCAAGTGCTCTAACTGCTGAGCCATCTCTCCAGTGCCCTTATCTGGCTTTTTATGTGGATTCCAAGGATTTAACTCAGGTCCCCAGACTTGTATAGCAAGCACTTTACCCACTGAACCACCTTCCCAGGCCTTTTTTGGGGTGGGGGAAGGGTATTACTATGATGCCCACGCTGGTCTTAAATCTAAAGCAGACGTTAACAAACTTTGGCCTTACACCAAATCCAGACTACTTTTGTTTAGTTCTTAAGAAAAGTTTGGGCCTTTTTTAAGTGGCTTTTGACATCTTTGTAACCATCTCACAGGAGAGGAAATTTTTGTTTTGTTTTTGTTTTTGTTTTTAGAGACAGGGTTTCTCTGAGTTGCCCTGGCTGTCAAGGAACTTGCTCTGTAGACCAGGCTGGCCTCAGACTCAGAGATCTGCCTGCCTCTGCCTCCTGAGTGCCGGGATTAAAGGCGTGCTCAGAAGAGTAAATTCAGAGGCATTTGTGCTTTCAGACTATTCAAACAATGGAACTCAAAGAATCAAACATCCCCAGAAACCTCGTGGAGAGGGAAGGGAAGGGCTGAAGCCGGGAGCCACACAGAGGCATTTGCCTCCCAGGAAGAGACTTCATACAGCTCTGGCAATTTGCCAGACTCCTTTCCTGGCAGGACAAATAGAGCAAGACAATGATGGGTCACTGACGGGCAGGACACACCTTGACCAGGACTGCTCTCTTATATACACTTCTTGCTCTCTATTTAAACATAAAAAAAAATATTTAATTATGTGTGTGGGTGTGTGGATGTATGTTGGAGGCCAGAAGTGCTGGATCCCTCTGGAGCTAGGATAACAGGCAGTTGTGAGTGGGGAACTTAATTTAGGTCCTCTGGAAAAACAGCATGCCCTCTTCCTGCTGAGCCATCTTGCCATTCATTTCTATTTAAACTTAAACTCCTGTCCAATATCCCTTTTTTGTTGTTTTTCAAGACAAGGTTTCTCTGTGTAACAGTCCTAGAACTTGATTTGTAGACCAGGCTGGCCTCGAACTCAGAGCTCTGCCTGCCTCTGCCTCCCAACTGCTAGAATTAAAGGCTTGTGCTATCACTGCCCAGCTTATGTGTAGCCCAGGAACTCATGATCCTCCTGCCTCTGCTTCCTTCAGCAAATCCTGCCAGTATGCACCACCACAAGCGGCCATGTCCAGTATTCTGAAGATGGACTTGGGGGGTTACTAACCCCCTTTATTTGTCCTCTTTCAATGCGACTACACTGAATAATCTCATCTCTGCTTTTCACTATTACTTATCTTCTAAATTGGTGTACTGAGGACAGGTGGCTGAGCCTAGATTGCTTTTCAGAGCTGCCAGGGCCCAGGCTTCTACACTCAAAATTTTGGTAAAATTTTTATATGAAAAGAAAAATCAAGAAGAGAATTTTGTGACATCTGCAAATAATAAAAAGCTGAAAGTTCAGTGTACACACTTGTTTTTTCTAGAACACAGATCTTCTTATTCAGGTACTGTAGGCATCTGTGGCTTTGATCCTGCTCCAGTGTCACAGTCCAGTGGTCCTCAGCATCAGTGTTTGCTACAGTCCAGTGGTCCTCAGCATCAGTGTTTGCTCCCTGGCCTTTCTAGTGTGTTAGCCCTTGTGCTTAAACCTTCTGTATGTTCCTCACAGCTATGAGGTATGGTCTGAGTGGTTAACAGTCTCTTCTTTGCCCTTTCCTGTATTCATGCTCCCTTTGGGTGCCGAGGATCAAACCCAGGGCCTTGCACATGCCATGCTCATGCTCTGGCACTGAGCTACACTGCCAGACCTCTCCAGACCTTCCCAGACCTTCTGACTTCAGACTTGGTGCTTGCTGCCTTCTGCTTTGACCTTGTTTTAGGTCACATGACATGCCTTCACCAATAGGAATTGAAACAAAGGACTGACCTGTGAATGCAATGGGACATGTTCTTTCTTGCTCCTAGGCCACCATCATATCCACAGAACTAGGGCAGTCTGCTGATGGATGAGTCATAAGACCCACAGCCCAGTCGACTGTTATTTCTCCTGAGGTCATCATAGGTTAGCTGAGTTAAAGGTCCAAGATTATCATGGCTGACCACAAATAGTCTTGAGCAGTCCCAGCTGTAATCTCCCTCACCGGCCCAGATCTGCTGAACCCCACCAGGTGCCAGCCAACTGTACAAGGATGCATGCTACTGAATTTGGTGATTGTTTGTTACATGTTACTCTAGCAACAGAAAGCAGCATATAGCCAGGCAGTGGTGGCGCACGCCTTTAATCCCAGCACTTGGGAGGCAGAGGCAGAGGCAGAGGCAGGCGGATCTTTGTGAGTTTGCGGCCATCCTGGTCTATAGTGCTAGTTCCAGGATAGCCAATGCTACACAGAGAAACCCTGTCTTAAAACCATTAAAAAAAAAAAAGGAAAGAAAGTAGCATAAAAATTCTAAAACTTTCCTTTGCCTAACAGACTCTAGAGTATGTTCTCTCCTGAGGACAAATTTAGCTTCTAGTAAACACAGAATCTGAAGGAAGCACAGAAATCTGAAACTCCAGGGCTGGGGGCAGGCATGAGATCACACCTTGAATTTCCAAGGTGTACCAGAACTCTTTTGTTTGATGCAGTCTTCATATTGTAGCCCAGTGTGCATCTGATTCTAGCTTATAGCCCAGTCTACCCCATTGGTCAAAGAGATACTGAGGCTCCCTCACTTGGTATACCTCTTCACCACAAAGACACCTAGACAGACAGACCTCACCATTTATGGAAAAAAGAAAAAAGAATTCAATTTATTTCCTTTTAGAACTGTAAAAAAGTACTTTGGATATAAAACTAAGCAACTAAGGTGTGGTCAGTCAGGACATGCCCATCATTGTCTATAACCTCCAGTCACTCAAGTATGGAATCAGGAGAGCAGGAGGGGGCACCTAAAAGGATGGACCATACGCTTCAAAGAGTGGGAGCTCCAGAGCTGCAGAATCTTCAGGAAGGAGGAAGGGAAAGAGAAAGCAAGTGGTCCAGAGCAGGAAGGGAAGGCAGTGGATGGGCTGAGGTAGCAGACAAGACTGCACTTTGTTCTGTAGTCTGGGGAAAACACTTTAATTTGGAATGGGGAAGGTCTTCTTCCTTTTTTGAGAAAGGGTCTCCCTCTACAGGCTATCTTAGAACTCACTAGGTAGCCCAGGGTGGCCTCAAGCTCATAACAGTTCTCCTGCCTCAGTTTCCAGTCACACCTGGAGAGTCTTCACTCTTGAAGGTTGAGCACAGCTGGCCTGAACATGTCCTAGGAAATCCATGTTTCCTGGTGCCAAGGGCTGTCCTTCTCTAGAGAGCAGCCCTGGTGGCTTCTACCAGGAAGGAAAGCATTCATCAACGGGACATGAAGTGGTCACCTTCGGACTTGCATGAACTCCTTCCGCAGCCATAGCGAGTCCTGGTAAAAGCGGGGGTCGCCCAGTCTCACAGCTGTCCGCTTGTAGAAGTAGCAGTAGAGCACGGCCGCTGAGGACAAGAGCAGAGGAGAGCCTCAGGGGTGGTCCTCAGGGTCCCCTTCAGGGAAACCCAAGCCCAGCTAGCCCCGGCACTGCCCCCAGGGCTTCTTGCTGTCTCCCAGAAAGAGCAGAGGGCAGCCCTTCCTCTTTGCTTTGTGTGTGGCTGTCCCAACCATCCCAGGCTATCCGGATGGAGCTGGGAAGCCAGGATCAAGGCCATGCAGCCAGAGACACGGCAGGATGTGAGTGCACCTGAAGCCGCTCCAGTCCTCACCTAGTCTCTGGAATACAAACAGTGTTTGAAGTCCATCTGTCCAAATGAAGCTGCTGGAGTTTTTCCATCGCAAGTTCTAAAGGAGATGAGTAGAAAGGGAAAGGTTAAAGGTGACGAGAGGCTATTACATCTCCAACTTGCTTAGCTGCAAAGCCACTTGGCTAAAAGTCATGCTAACCTCACTTCCTTTTCATAAGCTCAAAGTATATTTCTCAAGGGAGCCCCAAACTCCTCCTTAAAAAATTTTTCATGAGGCTGGAAAGATGGTTAAGTGGTTAGGAGCACTGACCTAGGTTCAGCGCCTAGCACCTATATGATGGCTCACAACCTCCTACAACTCTAGTTCCAGGGAATCCAATGCTCTCTTCTGTCCTCTGTGGACACTAAGCATGCACACCACACACTCATACACATTAAATAAATAAATAGAATTTTAGCTGGGCACAGTGGTACCTTTTAATCCCAGCACTTAGGAGGCAGAGACAGGCAGTTTCTGTAAGTCTGAGGCTAGCCTGGCCTACATAGTGAGTTCCAGGCCAATCAGGATTATAGTAGTATAGGGGTAGTTGTCTATGCTTCACCCCTGAAGTACCACCCCTAGTAGGCCACAGGTAACTGCTAGGTACCTGCCCCTGCCCGGGGCATAGCCAAGACAGGCACCCCTTAAGATGTTCATGTGCTTGCTTTCTCTTGGCTACCTCACGATCCTGGATGCCGGACTGTAGCCCAAGTCAGAATTCTCCAGAGAACTGCGTTGGACTGCGCCTCACCTCTCCTGGATCCCTTAACCGACCCCTTTGCTTGCTGTAAGCTTACCCAAAATAAACTTCTTTTGACTATCAGATAAACTACGTGGAATTGCCTCATTAATTTCCTCTATATAGTAGTCAGACCCTGTCTCAAAAATTTTTTTAACGAACAAAAATTGTATGTGTGTGCCAGTGTGACATGGCGTGTATGCAGAGACAGAGGACAGCACATAGAAGTCAGTTCTCTCCTTCCATCATGTAGGTCCCAGGGTTCAAACTCAGGCTGTCAAGCTTGGCAGCCAGTTCCTTTACCTGTTTAGCCATCTTACCAGCCCTCAGCTGCCCCCCTGCCTCTTTTTATTTTTTGCTTCAAAGGGATCTCCTCTAAGCTTGAACACTGGGGTATTAATCTCCTTCCACTCTATTGCCTTTGTCAAGGAGAAATGATCTCAGGAACTTCACTGCTCACTGTCCAGCCCTCAGGCTCAGCTCAGCTCCTGGCAGGTCACAACTTTGGTGCATGTAGGCCCAGGGCTTAATCACATCAACAGCCTGACCACAGGCTCCAGGAAGTGGAGCCCAGGCTCTGACAGAGGGAGCCCCTTGAGCCTTGCACACTGCTCTGCTGCTTTCCTGGGAGCCCTGCTTCTTCTCTGAGGTACTCCCGGGGCACCCATACAATGGGTCCAAAGAGAAGCAAAAAAGTGACTGGAAACCATGGTTCTGCTTTGTTTTGTTTGTAGTGCTGAGAACCAAGGCCAGGGCCTCCCAAATTCTGGGTAAGAGCTCTACCCCCAGGGCCACACCCCTAACTCAGAGTCAGGAATTTTAATAAGTTTCATCAAATAGGCATATAAAAGACACATGAGCTATCTAAAAGGATGGAAGAATTTGTGAAAACACAAGAAATCTGAACAATAAGGGCCTGCAAGACCTCCCCAGAACCCATATAAATGCAAAAATGGAAGGAGAGGGGGCAAGAGAGATAGCTCAATGGTTAAGAGCAGTTGCTGCTCTTTTAGAGGACCAGAGTTCAAGTTCCTAGCACCCACAAGGGTGTCTTCTTACAACTGTCTGTAACTCCAGCTACAGATCAAACACCTCCTTCTGGAGCACCTGTACACACTCAGGCATATACACATGCTCTGGAATAATCTTTTTATACATTGTGAAAATGTGTTGCTCCCATTATTAATAAAAAGCTGACTGGCTGACAGGGAGGCAAGATTTTCCAAGCAGAGAGAATGCTGGGAAGAAGGAGGGTGGAGTCAGAGGAGTTGCCAGCTACATGGAAAGGAAGCAGGGCATGCAGGAGAGGTAAAGGCCACGAACCTTGGGGCAACACAGAAATTAATAGAAATGGTTAATTTAAGTTGTAAGAGCTAGTTAGTAATAAGCCTGAGCTATTGGCCAAGCATTTAAAATAAACAATAAGTCTCTGAATGGTTATTTGAGAAGCAGCTGGCGAAACAGCTGATTGTGGTCCAATGAAAAACTCTGCCTACACACACACACACACACACACACACACACACACTGACATAAACTTTCAAATTATATTCTTTTTTGTTTGTTTGTTTTGTTTTTTTGTTTTTGAGACAGGGTTTCTCTGTGTAGCTTTTGGAGCCTGTCCTGGAACTCACTTTGTAGACCAGGCTGGTCTCAAACTCACAGAGATTCACTTGCCTCTGTCTCCCAAGGGCTAGGATTAAAGGCATGAGCCACCACTGTTTAGCTCAAATTATATTCTTACAAAAACAATCTGAAACCATGTGAACTGGATCTGATCTGGAGCCTACAGAAAAACTAAAGAGAAGCATCTTGGGGACTGAGTTTCCAGTGTAAAGATGGGGACTTGGCATTGGGCATAAAGGAAAGCAACACTCTTGGGTGGCTATTTCTCAGAAACACCAATGCCTGTAATACTAACCATAGGACACTAACACCTAATACCCCCATTAACACCCACCTACCCACACAGTGGATGACAAAACAGACTCAACTTCCTGTTTTAACTGTGGGAGGCCTATCTGGGACAAAGGTAAATTGACTGCAACAAATAAAAAAGTCCCTGGATTCTTGAAGACAGAAAGCTGGGCAAAAGTGCCTAATGAGCTGTCATATGCATATATTCCAGCCCAGGACACCTTCATTTGCCCACCTTCCACCAGAGTTTCCAGAGGACAGGGACTTCTAATCGGATTTACTTTTGGCAGGACAGGGTTTGACCAAACCTGTTGGAGCCCACTAGGTTTCCTAGTGGCCATACCCAGCAGGACTGCATAAGAGGTTGATTGGACCATGGGCCTGGGTCCCAGGGGACTGTAACTAGCAAGGGGAAGTCTTTTGCTCCACCCCTTGGCATTGTTATACATAGACCTTTGGAATAAAGTTCTGGTCCTGTGGATAAGGATCCAGGCCCACCCAAGTCTATCCTGTGTTTTCTCTCTATTTCTAACTAAGTCTCTTATCCCTCAATCCTCAAGAGTTCCTGGGGTAAATAAGTGTGGGGCTGGTCTCCCACACACACCCAGAGCACTGAGCCTTCCAGGTAAATGCCCTGCCACTGAGCTATATTCCCCAGCCCTTACCATTCTCTTTCTGGTGTTTTGTGTTTGTTTTTTAAAGATTTATTTATTTATTTATTATCTATACAGTGTTCTGCCTGCATGTATGCCTGTACACCAGAAGAGGGCATCAGATCCCATTATAGATGGTTATAAGCCACCATGTGGTTGCTGGGAATTGAACTCAGGACCTCTGGAAAGACAGCCAATGCTCTTAACCTCTGCATCATCTCTCTAGTCCCTTGATTTATTTTGTTGTTCTGTTTTTTAAATCAAGATTTTTGTATGTGTAGAATTTAATCAAATCAGTAGTTTGAATGCATCTGTCTCACATACACTCCAGATCAGATCTGATTTTCATGGCTTCTGACTTCTGCATCCCTAATTCTTCCATCTCTTTGTGTATCTCATGTTTTTCATATACTTTTTTTTTTTTTTTTTTGGAGCTGAGGATTGAACCCAGGGCTTTGCGCTTGCTAGGCAAGTGCTCTACCACTGAGCTAAATCCCCAACCCCACATATACTTTTTTTAAAAGGGCAATTTATTTATTTATTTTTGACACAGGGTATAATACTATGTAGTTCCGGCTGGCCTGAAACTATCTTTGTAGACCAGGTTGGCCTCTAGCTTACAGAGATCTGCCTGCCTCTGCCTCCCAATTACTAGGATTAAAAAAGCATGTACCATTCATGTCTGAAAATTGATTTACTTTTATTTATGTGTATGTGTGAGTGCTCTGTGTGTATATGTGTACCATGTATTTGCCAGTGCCATCAGAGGCTAGAGAGTTGGATCCCTTAGAATTGGGGTTACAAGGGGTTGTGAGCCATCTGATGTGGGTGCTAGGAGTCAAATACAGATCCTCTGCTAACGAAGACTATGGGGGCCCTGCCCCTGGATAGTCCTCTCCCAGTGTCTGGGAAGAATCTACAACCAGCTGATAATTTAATCTTCGACAATATGAAATGAATCTACATACTTGATACTCTTTAGTCCATACACTTTATTCTTCTGCGTCAGTTCTCTCTACACAGCTTCTATTCTGCTCTCATGCCTAGCTCTTTCTTGCCTGATATCTCTCTACATTTATCTACTGTCCCTTCTAAGTTCTAACTTAATTCTCTCATCTTAGTTCTGCCCTGTCTAGATTCTCATCCATCTAGCTCTTTCCCATCTCAGCTCCTCTCCCATCTCCTTCTTTCTCATCTTGTTCTTCCCCATCTGTCCCTCTAGTACTCTCTTCCAGCCCTTCAATCTAGTTCTTCCCCATCTCAGTGTGTTCCTCTCAAGTTCTTACCCATCTAGTTCTTCCATTCTCTTTTCTCTTCTCCATCTAGTCCCTCTCTGAAAATAAAACTGCCCTTTTATCCCTTTGACCCTTATCTCTCCAAGCTATCTCTGCTCCTGCCATTTCTGGCAAGTGTGCTCAGTTGCTAGGCAACTTGGCTAGGCAACTTCTGTAAGAGCTAGATGTACCTGTAAGTTTACACTTTAGTTCTGAGTTAATTGTTAAAGGTAGATCTAAAACTATAGATAAGACTTTGGAAAGGAGAAAGTTAAGCTTAATTAGCATATCTGCCAGGCCTTCTCAAACAGATCATCTGGATGCTTAAGTCTGTTCTTAAAGAGTACAGAGGTATCTCCAATAAGATACTTTTGTCCATCCAGGGATGGTCCTAGCCAGATGTTGCTAATGATGATAATGACAGAAAGGCCTAAAATCAGGGATCCTGGCTGCGTTACTGCACAGAAGGTTATCTAAATATTCCTTTAGAAGAGGGGAAATGGTGCCCAATAGATAATGAAAAAGCTACACTAGCACATGAGAAACTCATAGTAGGAAACGGCTAATAATCAAAAGCTAACATCACCAAGACTCCATGAGCCTTAGCTTGACCTCTAGAAGGCCCTCAGCTTCTTCCAGGTGTCAGCTTGTCATAATCAGCTGAAAACCCACTTCATATGTTTCTGAAGCCTGTAGCACTCTGCAAGAGCAGCTCATAACCGCTGAGCCACCTCTCTAGCCCACTGTGTGCTCATTTTGGCCTCAGGGTCCTGTGCTGGAAGAGCGGCTCAGCAAAGCTTGCTTTGAACGTACACGTAGCCCAGGCTGAACTTGCCGCAGCCTTCTGAGAACTAAGGCTGTGGCAGTATACACTACCACACTTTGCTCTTTTCCCCCTTCCTGAGACAGTTTTATACTATAGCCCAGGCTGGCCTGGAACTTAACTGTGCACCTCAGGATGGCCTTGAATTTGTAGTAATCCTCCTGCCTTGGCCTACTGGGTACTACTAGAATTACATGTTTTAGTCATCATGCCCAGCTATTTCTCGCTCTTTAAAGATGTGAAAGGGCCAGTGATAGCTCAGTGGTTGTGGGCATTTGTTACCAGGCCTGATGACCTCAGTTCAATCCCTAGAACCCACATGATGGAAGAGAACCTATAATAAAAAATAAATAAATAAATAAAACTTTATATAATTTTTTAAAAAAATCTATTTATTTATTTATTATGTATACAGGATGTTTGACTGCAGGCCAGAAGAGGGCACCAGATCTCGTTACAGATGGTTGTGAGCCATCATGTGGGTGCTAGGAATTGAACTCAGGACCTCTGGAAGAGCAG
Organism: Onychomys torridus; assembly: GCF_903995425.1. Taxonomy (NCBI): domain Eukaryota; kingdom Metazoa; phylum Chordata; class Mammalia; order Rodentia; family Cricetidae; genus Onychomys; species Onychomys torridus. The sequence continues at coordinate 129,363,519 of NC_050443.1, forward strand.
CCAATGCTCTTAACCTCTGAACCATCTCTCCAACCCTAATTTTTAAAGATTAAATATGAACTAAAGAATTCAGAGCTTCCATTCTTACCATGACCCAGACATGAAGGGAAATGCTGAGAGCGAGGTACACAGCGGTCAGAATGATGGTCCCTTTGAACTTATGGAATAGGAGGTTGACCAGGCCAGCCTGGAAGACGAAGGTGTTGAAGAACATGAGGAAAATTATGATGATGTTGAAGAGGATTGCAATATCCTGGATGCTGTAGACACATAAAATAAAGTAGAGCCAAGTGGGGGTTATATGAAGACTTAAGAGATAGCCCTAAGGTCTAAGGGACACCATGAGATCTGTTTCTCTATGTAATATAGTCACCCCGAAACCCCAGACGCACTAATGACTTTAAAAATGCTCAACTGTGACTATCAAGAGCCTTCAAACTGTTTGGATTCAGTGTTTCAGGCCTGTCTCCTATACTCACATGAAGAGCACCAGCTGGATGACAGGAGCCATTCGGAGTAGCTCTGAGAAGGAATTAACAAACAGGTCATAGGACAGCAGCAGAAACTGCAGGGAGAGCACCAGGCTGTAGTTGCTTGTTTGGAGCATCTTCTATCTGCTTTTTGGGACTCCTGAGTGCACATTCCACAGTTCTGGTTCTCTGCCGGGTACTTGCGGGGAGATGTCTAGCTTTTTCCAAATCAGAGCTGTTTCCCAGGCTCTAAAGCAAGGACCTGTTTGTAGGGGGAGAGAATCAAGAAAGGGAGGAGGGAAGGACAAGGAAGGCAATATTAGAAGCAACATTTACTGAGCATCAGTATGCAAAACACCAAGAAGACAAAAACCCAACTAAAGCCAGGTATGGTGACACACACGTGTAATCACAATATTCAGGAGCCAGAAACAGGAGGATTGAGAGTTTGAGGCCAGCCTGGGTTAGGAGAGCCAAGCCTCTTCTCCAAACAAAACAAGACAAAACCAAACCAAGCCCATCCTGACTCTGCCCCACTGCACCTCAACTTGTCATTCTTTCTAGAGACTAATAACATCAGACTTTTCTCCATGCCTGAATCCTTTTAAATGCACAGCTCTGTTCTCTTTCTTTCTTTCTTTCTCTCTTTCTCTCTTTCTTTCTTTCTTTCTTTCTTTCCTTCCTTCCTCCCTCCCTCCCTCCCTCCCTCCCTTCTTCCTTCCTTCCCTCTCTCTCTCTCTCTCTTAACTAGATCTTGCCATGTAGACCCAGCTGGTCTTGAATTATTGATCCTCCTGCCTCAGCTTCCTGGGTGCTTGATTTACAGGAGTGCACCACCATTCCTGACAAAGGCACAAGTCTAACCGATAATATTTAGGGGAACTACAGAGAAGTGGCAGCCTGGTCATGTAGTAGTAGTAAAAGTAGTAATAAATCCTTATATGCAACACTCTAAGGACTGTTCCCATCACAGTTATTATTTAAATCTTACAATAACCACATGAGGTAGAAGATACTTTTATTGTCCCCAATTCATAGATGAGAAAACGGAGGCCCAGCAAGGTAAACTAATTTGACCAAGATTACACAGCTGGTAAGTGGCAGCATGGTATTCTGATGAAGGCACTGTACGGCCAGCCTATTTCATAACTGATAAGAGTGATATCTAAGTAGATGGAGGATACAGTCTCATAGCAATGGGCAGTGTCAGACAGAAAGCTGAGAGGACACAGTGCTTTCCTAGAAGAGCGTATTAAGGTTATGACAGAAACACAGAAACACGAGTAAGGGAGCATATTTATAACCTTACTTAATTCCTGGACTTGAAGAGCAGGCATTTTAGTGTATATAACCCCCGTTTTGCAGAGGCTCGGAGGGGGTCCAGGCCCTGTCCACCTCCCGCGGTGGAAAAGCTCCATATTATTGGATATATGACTGTAGCTTCTCTGGGCTTGAGTTTTCACACTTATAATCTCTCTCCTAGGTACCTGCGCCAGGATAATCTTGTTGACCAAGAGAATTTTCTTTAAGCCTCACAACAACCTGCGTGGTAGGAAAGAATTATCCCCTGGCTATAGGGACACACTATTAGAGTTCAAGTCATTTTCTCCAGATCGCAAATGAATAGGGCCAAACGCACCACTTCGCGAGGCTCCATCGAGGGTCACTATGAGCATCCCTTAGATAGAAACACCCCTCGCTCTAGCTACGCGCGATCACCCTCCAGTTTAACGCGGTTTTCCTTACCCTTCCCAATCTTCCCGCAGACCGTGATGCCTCCGCCAAAAGGTCGCAGCAAAAGCAATATCAACAAAAAATTCTGACTCCCGGCCACTCTCATCACCTACACTCACCTCAAAGAACCAACGTCGGTTGTCATGGGGACTGGGTCTCTGCTTCCGGATGCCGACTTTAAGTTCCGGAAGTAGATGGCTAATTGATCGCCATGTTTGGGCCTTCACTCTCCTGGGCCTACCCTCTGCCGGGTCCTCCCATCCCACCTCGCTGAGGGTGGGCCCCAGGCGAGAGGGTGTTAACCCCAGCATTTCTCCTTCCTCAGGATGGGGGTGGGGTTAGAGACAAGGCAAACAGGACTCAGTGCTCCTAGGAATCCGGCCAGAAACTGCCCTGGAACGCGCCCCTTAGCACGCAAACTTCATTTCCCAGACGCCCTAGCGTACCATCAGACGTGCCCGAGCCTATAAAAGCTCAGGCAGCGCCCTCTGTAGCGAATCCCGCGGACTGCAGGCTTGCCGGAAAGTGAGTGTTTCTACGTCCTGGAGGAGCCTGGGGAGTGGCGGCTCCCGCGCTTGGCAGCGACCGGCGGGTCGCAGAGACCTGGCTCCGAGTTGTCGCACTGTGTAGTTAGGGGTGAGAAGGAGCCCGGGCTGGGAGAGCCCGGACATGGGTTCTAGTGGTGGTTCCGCTGCTTCCTTGCTTCGCGCTGTCATAACCCGGCATTCAGCCTGCTTTTCCTTTTAAGAATTGGACACTTTTCCGTTCCCCTTCCATACTGCAGGTGGTGTTTGTAGAGGCTTCGATGCTTTTCAGAAAGAAGGCATCTTGTCTAAAACTTGCTAGGACTAAGCTGACCATAGGGGTCAACGTCATACACCTTATGTCTTAGTAGATCTGACTGTCCGAAGGACGAAGGAGCAGTCCGTGAGCACTTGTGCTAAGGTGGACTTTATTCACACTCCTGAGTTGAATATTATAGGTCGCTCGCTCTTGAGTCCTGCAATTTGGAGGAGCTGCCTTTGGAAATGAATTCTGGGAACTGAGGACAGGACCTGGATGCCTGTACCAGGCTTACCACTTGCCTTGACCAAATCTCTGTCCTTTGGATCCCAACTTTGCAGTGCTTTTGAATTGTAAGATATGGGTTAGTAGGATTTGAACTCTAAATCTGTTTTCCAGGATTCTTAATGTTCCTCTGCCTTTGAGGAGAGAGCAGCAAACTCTGCCCCTTGGTCTGAAAGTAACTGTGTTAGGAGTACAGCCTTTTCCTGAGAGGAAGGGCTGAGTGGAAGATTCATTTCTTATCCCTGGGACTGATTCCGGTTTAGCTCAGCCTGTGAAAATCCTTTAGCCAGATAATTGAGGAAAACATCACATAGAGATAGAGATTAGGTACACTTCTTAAACCAGGATGGGCCCACAGCTAACCCCAAGTGGCTTTTCCACATCTAAACTATTGGGGGTGGGGGACTATATTCTGTGAAATGTGAAAATCGTGTAGGTCCATCAGGGTCCATAAAGTGTTAATGAGGCACAGTCATGTTCACTTGTGAGGATGCTCTTCTTGGCTGCTCTGGTATTACACAAGCCCAGAATGAGCGTGGCACAACGGTGGCAGAGACTTTGTAAGCCCTCTAGAGCCTAGAGAGTTTGCTGGCTGCCCTCCTGAGGATGGGGCTTGGCAAGAGTGAGGGCAGGAGACTCAGCTGTGGTGAGCATGTCTTGAACTCTTAGTCCAAATGCTCTTGGTCTCAGCATTTGCACGGGTTCTTTCCCTTGCTATTTTAGGAAAGAGGGGGCTTATTTGTGCACTGTAGACAGCAATATAACTTTCCTGCCTTCTGTCACAAAACTGTCTCAATCATCTGTTCTAAGTCTGCCACAAAGTGGTAATCCAGAATTTTTTTTTGCCTTCCTTTTTCTTTTTTCCTCAAATATTTTGGTGTGTGTGTGTATGTGTGTGTGTGTGTGTGTGTGTGTGTGTGTGTGTGTGGTGTGTGTGTGAATGTCACGTGTGTAGGTGCCTGGGGAGTCTAGAAGTAGGTGTTTGGTCCCTTGGAGCTGTGGATGCTGGGAACTCAACTCTGGTGCTCTACAAAGCCAATATGCACTCTTAACTACTGAGCCTTCTCTTCTTATGCCCACCCCCTGCCTTTTTTGTTTGATTTTTATTTTTTGGAGCTAGGTTCTTATATAGCCTAGGCTAGCCTCAACTATATACGTGTAGCTGAAGATGACCTAGAACTTCTGGTTTTTCTGCTTTCTACTTCAGGAATGCTGGGATTATGAACCACCACTCCCAGTTTTAACTTTCCATATAGAAGATATGTGGGGTTTATTACAAGGTAAAGTAGGGGCACCTTCAAGGGATGAAGTAAACAGTGTAAAGAAAGAACATTTTTTAGAACACATTCTCAAGGGGTGAGAGTGGACAATGGCAGAGGAACCATTGTCTTTTCATCTTTTGTAAAAAAAGAATCAATAAACTGCAGAAATCAATATTGTCAGATGTCTGGGGCATTTCACTGGAGGAGTGGAGGCTGCGCAAGGCAGACACCTGATAATCCCAAACCTCTTTTGCTCTTGCGTGAATCAAGGAAGCAGCTCTGAGGCTGGGTAACAATCCCTGGACCCAGTAGCCCAGTCATGAAACTTGTTTGTTCCTTAACCCTCATCCCTTTCTCAGAGATTGCTAGTAATGTGGGTCACCTTGTGAGAGACCAGCATCTGCTGCTGGTTGGATGAATAGCTGGCATGGCGTGAGATGTAATTCAAGGCTACTGAGAGGCCTGGGCAGGTCTGGGAACCATGAGCTTCAGGTTTTTGTTTGTTGGGGGAGCTGGTAGTTACTATGTTGCTCAGGCTAGTGTTGAACTCCTGTACTCAAATGATCCTCCTGATTCAGCCTCTCAAGTAGCTAGTGGCATAGGTACCACCTTGCCTAGCTAGCCTTAGGTTTTGTTAGTGGTTAGGATAAAAATCCTATGATAGGGACTGAAGGGATGGCTCTGTGGTTAAGAATGTTGCTGCTCTTGCGTAGGACTTGAATTTTGTTTCTAGCACCCAAGTTGGTGGGTCCACAACTGACTGTAACTCTTAACTCCAGAGAACCCAATGCCCTTTTTCTGGCTTTCTGGCTTCTATGGATGCCTGGACACACACACGACATAGCATTCTCTCTGTGTCTCTGTCTCTGTCTCTCTCTCAAATCCTATGATAGTAGTAAATGTGAAGTTCTAATACTTGACTCTCGATAAGGTCTTTACATTACATTTTTTTCCTGGATCTTATAATCTGTGGATAAGGAAAAGGGTTTGAAGCCCCTGTGGACTTGCTGGGTCCTGGTGCTAGATACTTAGTACGTCTGGGCTTTAGTTCTCCATGTATAGGGTTGGGGTGATAGTCCTCACAGGGTTATCAAAAGGAGTAAGTGGGACCGTGGGCCAGTTTCTAGTACTCGTAGCTGGTGTTCAGTTACTGGTTTTTATTGCCATGTTTTTCTTTTAGGGTGTTTTCCTAAGGGTACTCAGACTATGAAATCAGAGATCAGGCTAGCCTTCTGCTGGGTCAAAGGGTGAGGATTTGGGTATTGTCCCACCTTGGACATTATTGGCTATTCTTACTGTTACATGGTCCAGAGAGATGGCCTTCAATACCGTAAGGCCACATTATTACCTTTTTGGTGTGAGCCCTGGAGATAGACTGGGTCATATATTTACTGGAAGTAGGGCTGAGCCCCGTGTCTTTGCCCATTTGCCTGGCTCTTTTTTTTTTGGGGGGGGTGTGTATATATGGCACTGGGAATCTATCTCATGACTTGCTTATGACAAACAAGCCCCTGTCACTGAGCTACAAATATAGCCCTTTGCCTGGTTTTTAAGAATAACTGCTTGTGACATAAATATTCACCAGAGAAAGCCTGAAAGCTGAGTTGGTTCCTGGTAAAAATCTAAAAATAATCACTTTCTAGACCATGAGTTCTTGCTTCCTCTTTTCTCCTCTGGACTTTCCCCTGAAAAGAGAAAGCAGAAGTAAGTCTCAGGTGTAGAACAGCCAAGGGCACCTCAGTTCAAGGAGAGGAGTGGAGGTTGAGGCCTGGTCCCATGGAGTTCATCTTCTGTGACCTTTTTATATAGAAGAGGAAGCACATAGAACTTTTTCACAGGGGACGTAATACTAGGGATTGAGCATCCCTACCTAAAAGTCTAGCAGATTCGAGTTCCAGGAAAGGCGCAAAGCTACACAGAGAAACCCTGTCTCTAAAAATCAAAACAAAACAAAACTTTTTTTGAGCCGGGTGGTGGTAGCACATGCCTTTTTTAATCCCAGCACTTGGGAGGCAAAAGCAGGCAGATCTCTGAGTTTGAGGCCAGCATAGCCAGGGCTATACAGAGAAACTCTGTCCTGTGGGGGGAAAACACACACACACACACACACACACACACACGTATATATATACATATATATATGTTTTACCTGCATATATGTTTGTGTACCACATGCATGTCTGTCCATGGAAACTAGAAGAAGGCATTAGATCCCCTGGAACTGGAGTTACAGGTTGTTCAGAGCCACCATGTGGGTGTTGGGAATTGAACCTGGGTCTATAAGAGCAGCCAGGGATCTTACCTGCTGAGCCACTTCTGCAGCCCCTACACCCAGTCAGTTTGTTGAAGATGTACCCACCCTTGAATGTGTTTCCTTCCATTAGATTGTGGTTTTGCTGCCTTATATTGGAACCCAGGGCCTGGGAATTTGTGATCTAGGCATTTAGGGTTTTGATTTGTTTCTTTACTGGGTTGAGTGTGGCAGTCATTTTTTACCTTCTATTTCTGTGTGGGGAGGCCAATCAGTACCAAGGATATGAGCCCAGAGCCTTGTCATATCACCAGAGCCCCATACTTTGTCTGTGCATCCCAGGTGCAGGGGTGGGGCGTCACTCATTGTGAGCTTACCTCAACATTGAGACCACCAGGGGACAGGGGAACTGAAGCAAAAGATTCCATACCACAGGCAGAAAGGGAGGTCAGTGTTACTTCCTTTAGCTGTTGTGTGGGTTCACCATGGTTAGCCAGGACCTGTGACTTCTGCTTCTTCTAGGAGTTGTTGATCAGAATGGCTTCAGGACGGTTTTACCTGTCCTGCATGCTGCTGGGGTCCCTGGGATCACTGTGCATCCTCTTCACCACCTACTGGATGCAGTACTGGCGTGGCGGCTTTGCCTGGGATGGCAGTGTGCACATGTTCAACTGGCACCCAGTGCTCATGGTCTCTGGCATGGTGGTACTCTATGGAGCTGGTGAGTAATGTGTTCACAGTGTGCGGGGCATGAGAGAGCCTAGGCCTGAGCAGGGCAGCACTTACCCTCTTCAAGGATGGTATTTTGGGGGGTTGAGTTTGAGGCTATCATGGCAGGGTGTTTTGGGTTGTTCCTGGAGCCAGCTATCATTGGGGGAAGAAGTGGAAAGTGTAGGGACAGCTTCACAAGTACTCAGAGACAGGGTCAGCGAAACTTTCTGTAAAGAACCAGCCATAATTTTTTCAGGCTTTGTAATATGTATTGCAGTTACTCAGCTTTGCCATTGTATCATGGGAACAGCCATGGAAAGCACATAAAACACATGAGTGTAACTGTGTCCCAATAAACTGTTGTTCCTAGAATTAGGCAGCAGGCTGGATTTGGCCTGGTGCTGCAGTTTGGCTACTGCTCTAGAGAACAAGAAGTTGAAGCCTCTCGTGTTACAGTTGAGTCGAGGATCCATTTTTGCCCCATGCATTCGAATCTGTGTCTTGTAACATGGGAAATGAACCCAGCTGTAGAATGGGAATGATAATAGAGCATTGGCAGAAGCCGCTTACCATGCATATGTCACACATTAACCTCCCTGGTTGCTGACTTGTTCTTAGGATGTGTATGTTGTGTGCATATGCATGTGCACATGTGTATATGTGTGTGGAGGCTATAGGACAAACTTGGGTACCAACCATTATTAAGCACCTTGCACCTTTAAATTTTTCTTTTTTCTGTTTTTAATTTTTTTTCAATTTTTTAAGACAGGTCTCACTGTGTAGCCCTGGCTGTTCTTGATCACACTATGTAGACCAGGTTGGCCTTGAACTCACAGAGATTTACCTGCTTCTGCCTCCCAAGTGCTAGGTAGGATTAAAGGCATACACCATTGCCCTATGCTAAATTCTTTTCTGTATTATTTTATTACTGGTGTGGTGGTGTTTGTGTGTGTGAATGTGGGCACATGCGTGCCATAGCACGCATGTGGAACTCACAGGACAGCTTTTAGGAGTCAGTTCTCTCTTTTCACTGTGGGTTCTAAGGATCAAACTTAAGTTATTAGGCTTATGTGGCAGGTGCTTTTACCTGCTGAGCTGTCTTGTTTTTTGAGACAGGCCTCTTCACTGGCCTGGAGCTAGTTGATTAGGCTAGGCTGGCGAAGGCCTCCTGCCTCTGCTTCCCCAGTGCTGGGATTATGAGTGTGTGCTGCCCTGCCCAGATTTTTTTATGTAGGGTTTGGGTATTGGACTGGGGTCCTCATGCTCATGCACCAAGCACTTTGCCCACTGAGCTATCCCTCATCTCCATACCCGCCCTTTTCTTCTTTTTGAGACAGGGTCTTCCTGTCTAGCCAGCCTGGCTTTGACCTGTGTAGCAGCCCTTCTGTCTAGCCTCCTGAGTGCCGGGATTACAGGCATGTACTACCATGTTTGCTTTCCATTTTGTTCTCTTTTTTTTCCCGAGACAGGGTTTATCTGCATAACAGTTCTCACTGCTCTGTAACCTCACTCCGTTGACCAGGCTGGCCTCAAACTCACAGAGATCCTCCTGCCTCTGCCTCCCAGGTGCTGCAATTAAAGGTGTGTGCCACCACCGCCAAACATCCATTTTGTTCTTAGAGCAAGTTCATGAGGTGGGCTCTGTAGTCATCTCCATTTTACAGAAGAGGAAGGAAATGGACTTAGAAGCCAAACACTTAAGAAGCAGATGCTAGGTTTGGACCTCTATGCCTGAGCTCTTTAGATTTTTACTTTTTGCTTTTTGTGGTGTTGGAAGTGGAACTGAATTTAGGGCTCTGCACATGATAGGCAGGTAGGCTGAAGAGATGGATCAGAGGTTAAGAGCACTGCTTGTCTTCCAAAGGTCCTGAGTTCAATTCCCAGCAACTACATGGTGGCTCACAACCATCTGTAATGAGATCCGGTGCCCCCTTCTGGCCTGCAGGAATATGTGCAGACAGAACACTGTATACATAATAAATAAAAAAATCTTTAAAAAAAAAAAAAAAAAAGATGTGATAATTCAAGAAAGGACTTACCAAGCTGGGTGGCAGTGGTGGTGCGTGCCTTTAATCCCAGCACTCCAGAGGCAGAGCCAGGTGGATCTCTGTGAGTTTGAGGCCAGCCTGGGCTACAAAGTGAGTTCCAGGAAAGGCACAAAGCTACACAGAGAAACCCTGTCTGGAAAAAACAAAAAACAAAAAACAAAAACAAAAAAAACCCAAAAAACATGATAGGCGGGTGCTTAGCTGCACCTTCATTCTTCACGCCTGGGTTCTTTTACTTTTTCCCCCCAAGACAGGGAGGTCCACCTGCCTCTGCCTCCTAAGTGCTGGGGTTAAAGGCAAGTGCTAGCACCACCTGGCTATGCCTAGATTCATAATCAACCTTGGCTGTATGGATGCATGGAAGCACCATGGAGAGACAGTGCTTATCAGCCCACAAAGCTGCATTCAGGATTGAGACAACTCCCATTTTATCTGGCCCTTCTTGTCTTAGTTCCTGGCCAACTGCCTCCCACAAATAATGGGAAGGTGACAGGTGCTTAGCAGTCTTAGTTAGGGTTTCCGTTCCTGTGGCAAAACAGCATGACCAAGAGCAACTTGTGGAGGAAAGAGTTTGTCTCACCTGACACTTTTAGTCCTGCATGAAGAGCAGTCAGGACAGGAACTGAAGCAGACGCTGTGGAGGAAAGCGGCTTACTGGGTTGCACCTCATGGCTTGTCTACCCTGCTTTCTTTCTTTTTTTCTTTTTTCTTAATCTTTTTAATCTTTATTTTTATGTGTATGGTTATTTTGCCTGCATGTATGTCTGTGCACTATGTGTATTCAGTGCCTACAGAGGCCAGAAGAAGATGTGGATCCTTCTAGACTGGAGTTACAGATGGCTGTGAACTGTCATGTAGGTGCTGGGGATTGAACTCAGGTGCTATAGAAGAGCAACCAGTGCTGTTAACCAATGATCCATCTCTCTATCTATGCTGTTTCATTCCATCTAGGACCACCAGCCCAGGGATGGTATTACCTCCAGAGAGCTTGGCCCTCCCATACTAATCATTAATAAACAAAATGCCCTACCGACTTGTCTATAAGCAATCTGATGAGGTGGGGTTTCTCAATTGAGATTCCCTCTTCTCAGATAACTAGCTTGTGTCAAGTTGACAAGAAACCAACCAGGACAGGGGTTGATGTCCTGACACTCACTTCTTCCTGTTGAGAGGCTGTGTGGGGCAATATCAGTGGGGGTGTAAGGTGATGTGACCAAGCCCTGGGACTGTTCTTTCCTGCAGCCTCGCTGGTGTACCGCCTGCCCTGGTCGTGGGTAGGGCCCAAACTGCCCTGGAAAGTTCTCCATGCAGCATTGCACCTGCTGGCCTTTACCTTCACTGTTTTGGGGTTGGTTGCCGTCTTTCGGTTCCACAACCATTCAAAAATCACACACCTCTACTCCCTGCATAGCTGGCTGGGCATCACCACCGTCATCCTCTTTGCCTTCCAGGTAGGTGGCCTCTGCCCTCTCCTTTTGAATCCCTTTGGCACCATGGGCTCTGGGTGTGGCTTCACTAGCCTTAGCTCCAAATATTCATTCTGCCCTTTGCCGGAGAGGGCCTCATATCCTGTAGACTCAGCTATGTAAGTGGCCGTGAGAGTTGGGGCCTCTTCTCTTATTTTGTTCCTTCCACCTGTTATACTGCCCATCTGTCCTCCTGACTCTGTCAACCCACCCGGCATGCTGACTCAACGCCCCTCTTTGAAGGGCTTTCTCCACTCTCCCCTCTTTGAACCAAAGCAGTTCTAAAAATGACTTCAGTATTCCAGTGCCAGTGGTTTTTTGTTTTTTCTGGAATTGTTTATGAACCAGGACTGGCAGGAATTCAATGCAAACAAAGATGACTAGGTTTATTGAGTGTGTTACTGCAAGGCCTTCACACACAAGTTGCTAGTTGCTTTCACACACTTGTGTAATAGAGATGGGCAGATCACAGTGAGGCATGGTGTGTGGTTGGGGTTGTGCATGGTCGGAATGTTTGAGTTGAAAAAGAAGGGCCAGAGGACAGTGGCCAGCAGGAGTGATAGATGTGATATGGGGGGTAGGTGGGAGAGTGGTCGATGGGTACAACTGTAGTCAAGTATCCCCTTGTGTCCACAGTGGTCCATGGGCTTTGCCACCTTTCTCCTGCCCTGGGCATCTCAGTGGCTGCGAAGCCTCCTGAAACCTGTACACGTCTTCTTTGGAGCCTGCATCCTTTCCCTGTCCATCACGTCTGTTATTTCTGGCATCAATGAGAAGCTGTTCTTTGTTTTGTAAGTTCTAAGGAGCCTCTAACACTAAGGCATATGTGGGGAGTAGGGGCTTCAGGAGATGCATCCTATAACCACAGGACTCAGCTAGCAGAGGCCAGCCTCTGGGCTTGAATCATTCTGATCTCATGGAAGGTGACAGTCTTTAGGTTGAAATTGGTAACCTGGCAATACTTACTGAACATCAAGTGATATAGCACCTATGTTTGTCAGAAATTGCTCAAAGCACCTCACCTTTAGTCCTCTTAAGCACCTACAACATTTGGTACTCTTGTCACAAAAGAGTGTAATGAGCTAGGCATGGTGGTGCCTGCCTTTAATACTAGCACCACAGGTGGGCAGATCTCTGTGAGTTCAAGGCCAGCTTGATCTATATAGTGAGTTCAAGCCAGGTAGGTCTCCATTGTGAGACTTCGTTAAAAAAAAAATGTGTAGTGAGGAACAGAGTAACTTACCTAAGAGCACACAGCCGGTAAATGGCAGAAGTGGGAACTGAGTTAGGCAGTCTGCCTCCAGAGCCTGTGTGTCTCATCACTGTTGTCCTGGGTTTTGAGGCAGTGTGGTAAAGTGGACAGCTGCCTCCAGAGCCTGTGTGTCTCATCACTGTTGTATGATGATATTTTATTTGTGCTGAAATGTGATTTTATTTGTATGTTAATAAATAAAGTTGCCTGGGGGTCAGAGCCAATAACAAGCCATTTAGCAGAAGTCTGGCAGTGGTGGCACACGCTCTTAATCCCGATCACATGACAGGCAGATCTCTGTGTGTTCAAGGACACAGCCAGCATGGAGACACACGCCTTTAATCTCAATACCAACCATAGAGACCTGGAGGTCTTGTATAGACAGGCAGTGACGAGGAGGTCTTGCGGTTGGGTTTACGACCAATGAGAAGGCAGAACAGAAAGTCATTAAAAAGACAGACACACAGGAAATAGGTTTCTTTCTCAGGGGAAGGACGACAGTGACAGCGAGGGGTAAGAAAACGGTCTCGGTTTCAGCTCTTGGCAGCTGCTTGATCTCTGGGCTTTTCACTTTGCATTTGGCTCTGTGTTTCTTATTTAATAACACAGTTCAGAATTACAGCTACACTGTTGGCCTGGGTTTTGAGGCAGTGTGGTAAAGTGAACAGCAAATAAGATTGGAAATCAGCCCTGGATTTAGATCTTGGTTGTCATATGTACTAATTATGTAAATGTGGGCAAGTTCATTTCACTAGGATCATTACAAAGTTCCTGCCTGCCATTATGGTTGGGACTTAGGAAGTATATTAATTCTGGGTCATAGGAATCCAGTCTCCTGCCAGGTAAACAAACAAACAAACAAACAAACAAGTTAGAAAATTCTCTCAAAGGCCCATATTATTTTGTCCTTTTTAGGAAAAATGTCACCAAGCCCTATTCCAGCCTGCCTAGTGAGGCAGTCTTTGCCAACAGCACTGGGCTCTTGGTGGTGGCTTTTGGCCTACTGGTTCTCTATGTTCTTCTGGCTTCACAGTGGAAGCGTCCAGATCCAGGAGCTCTGACTGACAGACAGGTATGGCTACTTGTCTCTCATTCTAGGTGGGGTAGGCCAAGTCTAGAGAAGGGCCCAGGAAGGACCTGCAGCTTGCTGAGAAGACTGACCCTGTAGCCAGGTGGGAAGCCAAGCAGTTGGAAGGTGGAGATTGAGTGGCAGACGGGGACTCTGGCATCAGTGCAGCCAAGCCTGAGAGGGCCTTCCTAGGCTTCCCCTCCCCTGCAAGAGTCCTTGGCTTTTGAGATGACTCGTGTGTGAGGGCTTGAGCCTGGTGGAGTTCTGCCAGCTCTGTGGCTAGACTAGTGGGCAGGTGCTCAGTCACACATCAAGTGCTTAGGGTGGGGCTTGCCTGTTGGCTGGTGAGGCTTCTGGCAGATGTGGGAACCTATGCTGTGACCAGTCTCGGGGACTCCGGGGCTTCCCTGAAGATCTGGTGGCTTGGCTGGGTTCCCCTGCAGGGTGAGGGTCTGTCTGAGCAGCTGAGACCTGGTGAAGCTCCTGAAGCTCAGGGGCTTTTTCAAGGTCACGTCTTTAATCCCTGTGCATGTTCCTTCTTTCCAGCCCCTGTTGCATGACAGGGAGTGAAGCGGGCGGGGGCTCCTGGGAACAGTCAGCGGTGCCGGCTCCGCTCCCTCAGAAGCTCTTCTCTACTTGGTTTCGGCAACAAACTTCTCTTGGGCCAGAGACCAAGCTTGCTACACCAGTTCCCGGCTTGCTCTCTCCAGACATTTGCTGTCCATCTGCTTTTCTTGGTGGCTTTGACTTGTTGGCATTTTTTCAAGGGCCTCCTTGCCTTGGTCATTCATGTCTCTTCTGCTGGTGTGCAGAATTTGGGCTGCTTTCTCCTCACCACTCCTAGGGATGTGGTAGAAACCAAAGCTGAGACCCAATTGTAGTCCATCCATGCAAGCTATAAAGTCTGCTCCCTGTGGGAGCATTTGTCTCAGTCAGGCAGCCTTCCTCTGCTCTGTCTTGGATGTGCATTTGGGTGGGCAGAGATGGTGGGAGATAACTAATGGGACAGCAGCAGCAGCAGCAGGAGAAGGCGTTGCAGTAGTCAGGAGCCGGTCACCCTGAGCTACTCTGTTCACCTTGGTGCGCTGTGTTGTGTATATTGTGACCATGTGGCTCCACTCTTCTAGTTGCTGCTTCAGCTGCTGCCTGGATCCCGCCCTTTCCCTGTGACTTACATGCCTGCCCCCCTCAGGCAACCCTGGTAAACTGTTCTCCCAAGAACAGACAGCCTGACCCTAGAGGCCCAAGTGATGGGTAACAGAGGTTTCGGTGGCCTTCCTTTTTGTCCCCTTGTCCTGCCTCTTCTAGTCACGCTCTTCCCTGACAGGGCCCAGCCCACTATGAAATTGAAACCAGCATTATGAAGCAATTTGCTGGACAGAATCGGGGAGCCACTGTTGCCTTCAGAGATGTTCCTTGTTGAGTTCTGGGTGCTTTTGTCCCCACCCCCCACCCCCACCAAGGCCACCCAGCCTCCCTGCATGGTATGCCAGAGTGTGTGTTTTGATCTTCTCCTGAAGAGAAAGTGGGTAGAGAGGGAGGAGTCTTGCCCCTCTCCTTTGTACCGGCCTGTGGCACTTGATACCTTCCCAGATAAGAATGGCCAGGTGCCCACTGCAGACCACTGTACTTAGCAGACCCATAGGAGGAGTCAAGTTCCTGCACTCCCTGCAGGTAGTGATTAGGCTGAACTTCAACCCTGCTGCCAGAAGTTGGCAGGAGGCCTGGCATGGACTTCCTGACCAAATGAAGCCTGCACACCATTGGTATCACTGCTGGGCACATTGGACATGACCACCTCCCCTGGTTTACTACTTCTTCATGAATCTGATTTTTATTAAATGTGTTTTTAAACATTAAAGGTGTCTTCTTTTGTTCAGACCAGTCTTAAATAAAACCACTCATTTATCATACTTTGGGAGGTTAGAAGTCCAAGATGAAGGCGACAACACAGTCTGATGAGGCCACTCCCCACCATCTTCCTACTGTGGCTTCACAAGTTGTTCCCATGCCCTTAAAAATAAATGATGGTGTATCCCATTCAGAAGGGTCCCACCCTCACCCCTAATCACTTACAAAGTCCCTACCTCTTTTTTGTTGTTATTTTTATTATTTTTCATCTGGTTATCTGGTGTGGATGTTCATGCTGATCCGTGGAAAGAAATACAGAGCCTTTTCCAGCTGCAAGGTGGATTTGTCTCTATGACTGAACTGCTGTGCTGAGTAAAGGGCCCTTTTATTGTTATGAAGTTCACACTTTTAGCAAGTCAATTCTATATACCAAAGTCTTTATCTAGCGCCCCCCCCCCCGAAGGACAATGTCAAATGCAAATTTTCAGTAAAGAATACCACAGTGGGCTGGAGAGATGGCTCAGAGGTTAAGAGCACCGACTGCTTGCTCTTCCAGAGGTCCTGAGTTCAATTCCCAGCAACCACATGGTGGCTCACAACCATCTGTAATGAGATCTGATGCCCTCTTCTGTATACATAATAAATAAATAAATCTTTAAAAAAGAATACCACAGTGAGCTGGCAGTGGTGGCACATGCCTTTTAATGCCAGCACTCAGGAGGCAGAGCCAGGCAGCTCTTTGTGAGTTCGAGAGGCCAGCCTGGTTTATAGAGCAAGATCCAAGACAGGCACCAAAACAACACAGAGAAACCCTGTCTCGAAAAAAACAGCAACAAAAACAAAAACCAACAAGAATACCACAGTGTTCTGGTTTGTTCTTAAACTAAGTTTGCATAGGCTTTGATCCCCTAGGAAACTCAGATAAGACTTCAAGCAGAAGGTACCAGAGATAGGAGGTAGCAGTCACAAAAGGCAGGTCAAAGCTAGGTGCTAACACTGCAGAGTCAAACCAAGTGTAGCTATGTGGGAATTCTCCCCACATTTTTGTTGTTGTTGTTTTTGTTCATTTGGTTTTTTGCTTTGTTTTGTTTTGTTTTTTTGAGACAGTGTCTCACTATGGAGCCCTGGCTGTCCTGGAACTTGCTATGTAGACCAAGCTGGCCTCAAACTCACAGAGATGCTCCTGCCTCTGTCTCCTGGAGTGCTCAGACTAAAGGGTGTGCCACCAGGCTGGGCTCAAGGCCCCACCTCTTAATTCCATCACATTAGGAATAAAGTTTTAAGCATAGGAGTTCTGTTGAAACGCAGAAGTCTTCTTTGCTGACATGACAAAATTGAGAGTTCTGGCACTTTTGCAAAGGTCTCAGGACAGGCTTGACCCTGACAGATGCAAAGAAGGGGCAACAAGAAATCCATGGTTGTATTTTTTCAAATTGCATGCTCCTTAAATTTGTGTGGGTGTCCATCATTGTGAATGGCTTTAGGACACATACTTCTTTCATTAGGAAGGGGTGTTCCCTGTCTTAAAGTGTTCAAAACAAGACTCAAAAAGGAGTGGAGGTGGACAGGCAAGTGGGGTGACCTGCTGCTGCCACTCTGCTGGGTGATGGCAGAGTTGGGATCCACAAGTCATTGATTGGTGCCAACCTTTTCCTCTCTGCTGGGCACATGTATCTGTGTATGCTGACGGCCAGATTTGTTGCCAGGGCCTTCTGATGGAGCAGACTGACAGAAGATCCTAGGCCCAGGGGCCAGAGAGTCCCAGTGCCTAATTTGAGAACACAGGTGATGAGGTCCCTTTCTTAGAGGATTATAGATGGTGACCCAGGAGGAGGGGTGTGTCTGACACCAATGCTAACACTCGTTCTGGTGACAGCACTAGAACACCAGACTGCCCAGGATCCTAACCCTCACATCCATGTGAGATGGTTACCATTCTGGAAAAAAAGAAATCTTATTTTGTGTATGTAGGCACACTCGTGCCACAGCACACTTGGAGGCCAGAAGACAGCTTTACCTCTTGCCACCTAATGGGATCTGGTGATCAAATTCAAGCTGTTAGGCCTTCAGGCTATCACCCACTGAGCAATCTTGCGGGCCTGAGATGACCATCATTGAATTTTACAGATCTCAACTGGCCAAATGTGGGCATGAGTTCCCATAGCTGACTTAAAGCAGAACCAGACTTTACATGGCTATGACCTGCCTGTGCCTTGAATCACCTCTCTACACTGAGGGTGTCATGCCTGGTGTGAGCTATGTGTGCTGTCTTAGCACACATCAGGCTTTCCACTGGTCAAGGTATAGGCAATGACTGCTCTAGAGCAGTGGGTTGTGATCCCTTTGGCAAACCTCTAACTCCAAAAATATTTACATTATGATTCATAACAGCAAAATTACAGTTATGCAATAGCAATGAAAATAATGTTATGGTTGGGGTCACCACAACATGAGGAACCACATGAAAGGGTCGCAGCATTAGGAAGGTTGTGAACCACTGCTCTAGAGAGACCTTGGGGCTGGCATGATTGCAGCTTCCAAACTATCCCAGAGCCTCCAAACACAGCAAATACATTCTCTTATGGGGACCCAATGCCCATGTCATTTCTGAAGAATCACTAGCTGATCTGGTGCAGAGAAGAGCCTTTGTGCCAATCTCACATGCACTGGTATGGTGTGTGCTAGGACTGGAAAGGGGAGTCCCCACCCACAGAACCAGCCCAGCTGAGCAGAACTGGTCTGGAGCACAGGTGATAAACTGCCTGCCAAGAGATGGGTCATGGTCACGGTAACCAGGGCTAAAGTCCCAGAGATGAGGCAGCAGCTTGTGGCTTCCATGGGTTTTATTAGCTTTCTTTCATACACTGGGCATAGGAGGCTTTCCAGAGGAAGGGGCCTTCCAGAGGAAGAGGCCTGGAGTCTTGAAACCAAATGGGTACACCCAGTTGAGGCTGTGTTGTACTCAGGAAAAGCCTTATCACTGACATTCAGTGATGGCTGGGGTGGGGTGAACATGACCTGAGGGACTCCTCTTCCCTGAGGAGGGAAAGGGCAGTGCTGGCAGGGCACGGGATCACCCAGCCAGACCCTTATTGATGTTCATGGAACAGATTGTTCATATTCATGGAACAGTTCTGGAGGTGCGGTGGAGGATGCCCTGCTCCATGCAGAGGATGAGAGAGGGCAAGGTGACCAGCTGAAGGCAAGAGGAAGTAACGAGCAGGGGGGAGGAGCTGAGGAGGAGAAGAGGCAGTCATGCTTTCTGTGTCTCTAAGACCTCCAGGATGGCACGGAAGATGGCGGCCACGGCCACCGCTCCGGGGTCCGGCTGATCAAGTCGTGCAGAGCTGATGTAACTCGCTCTTCCAGCACCAGCTTCCATGTTCTTGGTGGCCTCGGCTGCAGCTTCAGCACTCTGAGGAAGTGTGGGAGAAGGCTTAAGTACATGACACCAGGCCTTTCCTTTCCCACTGGGTCCTGAAAATCGGACCCTTGTCCTGGTCTGTAGGCAAGCTCTGTGCCATCCCTCAGTGGAAAGGTCGCCTCTTCTCTACTTCTAGCAAGGAATGGGGTCCCTATTTGCTGAGCCTCACTCAGCCCAGGTGCTAGGCTAGGCTCAATGTATCTCCCTCCCCATAAAACACTTTGAGTTAGGTGTTCATTCCTAATTTACACAGGTGGAAATAAAGGTGGAGAAAACCATTAACTTGCCTAAAGCCATCTAGAAGTTGAAGCTTGGTGCTTCCTGGACTGTCCAGTCAAGCCTCACTCACCTTGACTGCTTTAGTCAGGACTGGGAGGAGACTTGTTCCTGGGCTCTTCCAGGCTTGGAACTCCTGTCCTGCTGCCCACAGAGAATCCAGCTAGACAAGGTCAGAGAGAGGGGGGTTGAGAAGAAGTCCTGTCACTGAGGATAGCTATAGGGTTTGTGGGCTCAAAAGGGGCAAGGGGAGCTACACCCTGAGTACACACCATTGTCCTGTCTCCTGGTGCAGCCTTTCCATACCTGAAAGAATGAGCAAGGTGTGAGGACAGGGCCTGGCTGGGAGCAGGTAGCATCTACCAACCACCTCCCTGCACAACCATCTACCAGCACACCCCTGGTGTTAAGACACATGCTCACCTCTGCATGGCCTCCAGGCCGGCATCCATGGCAGCAGACCAGGCTGAAAGGTCAGTCTTGGCTTTGAGAGGCTGGGCAGCTGCAGTCAGGAACAGGCCATAGAGCTGAGGAGGACCAGAATGCTGAGTACATGGAGCTGGCCAGCACCCAGCCAAGCCTGCATCCTTCCCCATGTCTGTCCTTCTAGGGCCGGCTTCTACTCACCGCCCCAGATGAGCCTCCCATCTTCTCCAGCAGCAGAACAGACACTTTGGAGAGCACCTGGGCAGGGTTGGCTAGAGCTGGGTTCTCCTTTAGCCAGCCCTGGATGGCTGCAAGTAGAGAGACAGGTGGCCCTTCAGAGATGCTATCCACTTCCTTTTCTCTCCCTGGTCTCTGCTAGTGTTTTTCTGATTGGTCTCATTTACTGAGAGATGTGCTTTCTGCCTTTCTTTTTTCTCCTCTTTCCCATTATCCCAGATTGGCCTGGAAATCCTCGTGAGCCACCACTGCCTGACTATCTATCGGTTTTTCGAGACAGGGTTTCTCTGTGTAGCCCTGGCTATCCTGGAACTCACAGAGATCTGCCTGCCTCTGCCTCTCAAATGCTGGGATTAAAGGCGTGCGCCACCCCCCCCACCCCTCCCCCACCCCCCCCCCACCCCCCACCCCCGGCGAATACATCTTTCTTGAATGGCTGAACAACAAGGGCTTCTGGTGACACGGACACCTGAGAGTGCTAAGGCAGCAGAATGGACTCTCCGTCTGTGATCGCTCCCCCGAGACCCCTTTCTTTGGGAAAACAAGCTGAGGGGTGTGCCGAATGCCTCACTTGACGAAGGAAGGCAGCAACTCCATTAAAGCCCCTAAGTGTTCTGGAAATTGTTTCATGGAACCTCAAATCTAAGAACTAGTATGCTATATTAGGCCCTGAGCACCCCATAGAGCACCTATGGCAGCACGGCTATGAGTAATGCCACAGTCCCCATCACCAGCAGCCCTGTCCAAGGCATTCAGGTGCTCCTCCAGTCCGAGCAGGGTGGTGCATACCCGCTCCAGCACGAGCTTCATCTGCTTGGATGCTGCACCTAGAAAGGGAGGACAGCATGCAGAGAGGCCTTGCTGGACCTTCTCACAGCCAAACGACTAGGGTGGGAGATACGGGTACCAAGGTCCCTAGACCACCATGTACCACCATGTACCCTTTGGTGCTCAAGCCAAAGTCCTAACCACCAAGGACTCTTGCCCCTCTCCATCAGCAGGGCACAGTACCTTCTGCTGCAGTGGTCTCAGGGACCTCTGGAGGCTCTGTGGGAGCTGCTCGGATCCGCTTCCGCCCAGTCACAGCATCCTTGGCCACGTGAGGCCAGGCTGCTGCAGTAGTTTCAGCATCTAGAGGCAGCCATGTAACTTTCTCAGACAAGATCAAGTGGGGTCTGACCCTGAAGACTGGTTCCCTATGCTGTCTGCAAGAAGGCGGTCCACATCAATAAGAATATACTGAGTGTATACTGCATACTGAGTGGGGGGCATTCTCTGGGGAGAGGGTAAGGCAGATGTGAGGAAGACATTAATATCAACTTTCCCTAGTTGAGTGAGAGCTGAAGGCTAAAAAGCTAGAAAGAGCCTCTTCACAGGTCTGGAGCCACAGTGTCACCATCAGTCCTAATGCTATGAGCCTGTGGATGGGTGATGATGGTTCCTTCTAGCAATGCCTTTAGCCTCTAGGTCTCTCTTACCTATGAGCTTCAGCAGGGGTTCATCCACAAGCAGCAGGGTAAGGGAAACACCAGGCATCTCTAGTGCTGACATGAAGGTACCCACCATGGCACGGACAATCTTCACCCCACGGCCCTCTGCAATGCCAAGCACAGAAGCCTGTGAGTGGGAAAGAGAACTACCACAGAGCATCTTAAGAAGAAACCAAACAGCAAAACAAGGACCTTGCAGGTTGAGGCCTGTGATGATTAGGGAAATGACCCCATTTCCTCAGAGCATCCCTCAGTGACAGCCCATTACCACATTCCTTGAATGTATCCCCTCCTGAGGGACTGATGAGTAACAGTTCTCATTTACTGAGTTCTTAGCAGGCACCAGGTATCTTACATATACTTAATCTCATTCAATTCTCATAACCACCTTATAAGGCAGACATTGCTATTATTACTCCCAGACTCAGGACCCCAGCAGTTTAGTGGCAACAGTAACAACTTAACTCAAGCTTGTAACTGCTCAGCTGATGTTCTGGGCCATGACAGGACACTGCCTCAGCTGCTTTTCTTATGCCTAGGTTCAAACTAGGTTCAAAGGGTTAAGGGAGCCAGGCTGGAGACAGAGGCAGGAGGGTATCTGTGAGTTCAAGGCCAGTCTGGTCTACATAGTGAGTTCAGGCCAACCAGGGCTACATAGTGAGACATTGTTTCAAAACAAAACAAAACAAAACAAAACAAAACAAAACAAAACAAAACAACCCAAAGAGCTAAGGGTCTTCTTGTAGTGTGGGCTCACCCAGCAAGCGTACAGCAGCATCAGCTATGATGCCCAGTTCCAGGAAAGACAGGCCACCCAGATTGTTGACTATCAGCATCACTGAAGAGCCTGTGGATAGATTATGACACCCTCAGTGAGACTTTTGGTGTCTCTATACAGAGGAGCAGGAAGGTCTCGGAGACTGGGGACTACAGGCTACCCACCTGACTGTACAGGCACATGGGATACATTGGAGGTGTTTGTCATGTGGTCAAGCATGAGAGTGACGATCTTATCAGCAGGTGCCATCTGTTAGAAGAAGCAGGAATGAGCTGTTTCTAGGACACCTCAGGGCTGGGGTGGGCTGAGTGAGGAGTCTATTTACCTTTACCCGATGAACACCAGCTTCCCCATGGATTCCTGTGGAGAGATGTGGTCATTACTGGCTGGCTCACAGCCTGCTGATTCTCTTACCATGCCTTTATCAATGACACACAAAGTGTTCAGGACAAGGCTAGACACAATGAATGTGGATAGTGGGTAGAATAGGAAAGAATAATGAAAAACAGGGCAGCATATGGTGTGGCAGTAGAGCTAGCTGGGAAATCACAGAGGCCTTAGGACACTAATGCCTATTGTGTTAGAAACACATGGGGAGAAGTGGAACATGCCAGTCACAGACAAGATAGCCTTTGGACCAAAAGGGCTATACACTGGGGCTTCAGTAGGAGGAGTACATGGGATGATGTGGGTAAAAGTGAGGTAGGAGAAACATGGTGTTCTATGTGTCCAGAGCCTGGGCACAGATGGCAGAGTGGATAGAAGTCAGGCAGGTTGGTATAGGCTGTGCCTCAAGTGCCCACCTATGAATCCAGAGACCACCTGGAGACATCAAGTAAGCAGGGAGGTAGACAACTTCAGGACCTTAGAGGTAGGCAAATCTCAAGGCAAAGAACAGGAATGGTCAGGGCAGGGTGGCCACAGGCTTACCCAGGCCTACTTCTATTTCATCAGCTGCAAGCTCAAAGGTGGGTTTGGAGCCAGGGACACTACAGGAGGACAAGCTCACCCCCAGGGTACCTAGGAAAAAGGAAGCATGAAAGAGATGGTGGTTCTGCTGTTGGCAGAGGGGCCAGGATGGCAGCAGCAATGCTGTAGAAGCCCTGGCTATGGCATCCTCTTCTCGGAGCAGGCTGCCCAACTCTTCATCTCAGTGATGAAGAGAGTCCAAACTCTGGTACCCATAGCTTCCAGGGTCCAGAGTCTCCCTCAGGGGACCTTCCCCTAGCCCTCAAGGAAACATGGAAAGGCTTTTGGTGTAACTGGTAGGAGCCTGCTTAGAATCCCCAGGTCTGCCACATCCTCCCATCCTTGGGGCTAGCACTCACCCATGGCCTTGGCGACCATGTTCACCCGCTTTGCGATCTCCTCCAGCCCCACACCTTCCTCAGCCAGAGCACCTGCTACCTGTAGCCACCCAGAGAGAAAGAGAGAGAGGATGGTGGGTGGAGGAGTCACTGGGTCACTGGGAGAAGAAGAATCTTGTTGGGAGGGAGGATCTAAAGATTTCTACACTAAATGTGGTCTATCAAATTTAGGGCAGAAGAATGTCCTCTCCTTATTTACAACATACCTGCTGGGAGTCTTCAAGAGTTTCTGTTTGGGGATGGGGGTGTGGATCCTTGGTAGAAAGCTGGCCTGGCATGCATAAAGCCCATTCCCAGCAAAACACACACACACATCTCTCTCTCTCTCCCCCCTCCTTCTCCCCTCCCTCCTTCTCTCCCTCCCCACTGCAGTCTAGTGGAGCTGGAATGGACTTTTAAAAGAGAGAAATGAACCTAGAGAAGGGTGATTTGTTCAATGTCACACAGCCTGTTGCTGTGTCCTGATTCTCAGATCTCTTTCTTCCATAGCATACTTTAGCTCGATTCATCCACCCTCTTACTCAGTTTTCACCAAGAGTCTACTGAACTGGAAAGAAAAAAGGAAGCCTTAATCACAGTTCTTCTTTCAAGGAACTCAGTCTGAAGAAGACAAGCAGAGACACTGGAAATCACTGCAAGATGGCACATGTATCAGGAGGCTGAGAGAGCCCCGGGAAGGTGGCCCAGGGTGCTGAGGAGATGAGGGAGAGGGCCACATGGGGCGCCATCTGTCTCCAGGAGTGAGCCAGGCCACAGAAGGTTGACCAGAGAAAGGATTTTGCAGGGACAGATATGGCATACATAAAGCCACAAAGGTGAGCTCCAGCCCAACAGACACAGGGAGGGACCTGATGTTTACGGAGCATAGGGAAAGAAGAAGGGGTGCTGGGCAGTGCAGCCGTGAGCTGGGACAGGAGTGTGGTGGTGGAGTGGCTGGGGAGGCAGCTCAGTGGTGAAGAGCACTTGGGGCTCTTGCAGAGGATCCAGGTTTGGTTCCCAGCACCCAAATGGCATCACAATTGTCTGAAACTCCAGTTCCAGGGGATCCAACACCCTCTTCTGGCCTCCCCTGGAGCTGGAATTACGACACTTGTGACCTACCATGTGAGTAAAGGGAACCCATTCCAGGTCATCTGCAAGAGCAGCCAGTGCTCTTAACTGCAGAGCCACCTCTCCAGCCCTCAAATAAATAGTGTGGTGGGCACCCCCAACCAAGGGGCTAGAGCTAACTATGGGAACCTAGGATGCCTTCAGGGAGATGAAAACTGGGCATATACACATTTTCGTTGTTGTTGTTTTGGCACAGGGTCTCACTTTGCTGTCTAAGCTAGCCTCAGTTGCGTTCTGAGTGCTGATCAATATGCATTTTTAAAAAAGACACCCCTGGAGATAATGTGGGCAACAGAGCGGTAAGGCAGGAGAGCAGGAAGCGAACAGGAAGCGAACAGGAAGCCCAGTGAGAAGGTGAGTCCAGTTGTGAGACTAAGAGCCATGGCACACAGTGAAGGTAGCTAGGACAGGCTATGAGGAGGACCTATGTGGCACTGGGAGACGTGCCAGGGAGGGCAACTGACTAGGTATGGGGAGGGAGGAAAGGGAACTGGGCTGGGAGAATGCCTGCATTCTGGGCTGAGTGGCTGAGGCAATGGTGGGGACTTGGTAGATTAGGGTAAAGAAATGGTTGGTGGCTCAGTGTCCCAGGTTGGGGAGGCTAACCTTGTGGATAAGCACTGTGCCACACAGGCCACGCCGGCCAGCCTTCTTCAGGACAGTGAAGGCACTGTCATCCCCAATTACCACCATCTCCACAGAGATGCCCTCAGCCTTGGCCTGCTCCATAGCAACTCCAAAGTTGAGTCGATCTCCAGTGTAGTTCTTCACGATGAGGAGGATGCCCGCTGCAGGAGCAATAGCGTGGTATTGTTAGCCTTGCACCCACCCCCAAAGTGCCCACCCACAGCATTTTCTCCCATATGCAAGCCTGACCTGTGCCTGCCTGGGCCACAGCTCTAATGGCTGCCAGGATGCTGCCCACAGCTGGAGAAGCGAACACAGATCCTGCAATGACCCCCGTCAGCATCCCCTTCCCGATAAAACCTGGGGATGGAGAGAAGGAAGTACACTGGGTAAAGTCTATACTGTTATCCCTGTGGCTTCCCACATTCCGAGCTCCATGTTTGGGCAGCCCTACTGTGTGCTTGTGCTATGGCTGACCCTCCATAGGAGTCATCTTGGAGGGACTTCTCTTAACTTCTAACTCTGAAGAACTCTGTCCCCTCCTACCTGTTTTTGGTCTTTCTCCTGTTCTTTGTACAAACAGCTTTGGAAAAAAAGATTTACTGAGTGTTTTGCAAGTGTGTACGTATGTGCACTATGGCACCATGTGAGTGCCTGGTGCCCATGGAGGTCAGAAGAGGGCAGTGGCTCCCCTGAAACTGGTTACAGATGGTTGTGAGGGGCTACCTCATGTGGGTGCTGGGAACTGAACCAGGTCTAACTAATTCTGCAGGAGCAACAAGTACTTTTAAGCACTGAGTCCTTGCTCTTCCCCTCACTGTACATTCTAATGTTTGTTATATCCCTTGAGGCTTGCTGAATTTCTCTTACATCTATCTTCCTGGAGTGGGGCATGACAGTTCCACTGGGCAGGATCTTGCCTGATTCACGGTGTGCTCTGTACAGGCCCAGTGTACAGCAGGTTTGTTAATATGTGCAGAATGAATACATGGAATACTGAGGTGGACAGGAAAGATGCAAATGACACAAGCTTTGACCCTGCTGTAGGGCTCCTAACGAGGGCTCACATCCCTGGCATCAAACAGGAAACCCGATAGGATGGTTCAAGTGTGGGGAAGGCATGGCAGGGATGCAGAAGACAGGTCCTGATTTGGGCTGGCAGAGTCAGCAAAGTGTCATGGAGGTGCTGGGTCAGTGGGACTGGAAAAGGGCTAGGAAGACTTTTATCATTAGCAACTCTTGAGGCTGGGAGAGCCTCAGAGATTATCTGGCTCAACCCTGCATTTCTAGAGCTATAAGAATTCAGATGCTGTGCGAATTCACAGGCTGTGACTGACCTTGGGGCAGCTGGGTGTGGGAGGATGGAGACTGGGTCCATTCCTAATTCTGGTCTCAGCATTATCTGTCTGGTACCTCACACTAGCACCAAGGATCTCCCAAGATCCCTCCTCTGCTCTGGCCAGTACCCCTCACAATCAACACAAGATGCTCACCGGCATGTGCAGGCTCATGGCCTGAGCCTCCACCTGAAAGAAGTGCCACCCGGCCTTTGAGGCTGTCCAGGTCAGAACGCAGGGCCACACGGTGCCCTTGGAGGAGCTGCAGGTTAGGGTTACAGGCCACTACCCCAGCAAGGGCCTCATTAGCACACTCTTCCACTGAGTTCACCAGCTTCTTGGAGGTCTATGGAGGAGGAGGAAGAAGAGGTTCAGAGTATGGTCAGCAGGAACCCCCATCCTGTCCAGCAACACTACTGTGCCAAATTTCCCCAGGAATCTCATGGGAGAGGAAGGAAATTACAGAAGCCGCTTAGGAATTTGGAGGTCACAATGTGCCTTGAATTGTTTCATTACCAGGTGGGTATATATGCCTGTAACTTCTCAATTTTCAACTCTGTAGTCACTGCTTAACTTAGAAGCCTTTGCACCATGGTTTCTGCCTGTCCTGAAAACAGTTTTGATGTAAAGCTGGGAAAGTTGGTGTCCTCACTAGGAAAAAAAAATGAAATTGGGGCCCTGTCTGTTTCTGTCAGAGGAGTCTTAGGCTGAGGTTCCTGTGATGGGGGAAGGGCCTGGGCAGTCCCCACACCTATCTGATGAGACAACTGGGCTTCATGTGCTTCAGCTGGACTGCTCATGCAGGGTGGCAGTGCTTAGGGCTGGGCCCTGCATATTCACAGAGACTAGAATGCTATTTCTGCCCTCCTCTGGGAACATGAATATCGTTTTTATGTGCTATGTGAGAGGGACACACACATGCATGGCAGCACAGAAGAAAGGGACCTCAATCTCCTGAAGGGACCCAGGATGTCTTTATGAAGAATAAGTAGGAGGTATGCAGGCACTGGGAAGAGGGGGGCTATTCTGGGCAGAAGGAAGCATAAGCCAAGACATGGAGGTGTGTGATAGTACAGTGGCTCCACGGAGCACAGAGTGACCCAAGTAACATGGGGTCGGCAGGAAGAGGTAGGCAGGGACCCCATAAACCACAGGAGGAATCTTGTTAAGAGGAGTTGTTCGGGTCAAAGCCTTAGCTCTGCTACCCTAACAAACTAGACTCAGCTGCATACCCTCGATATGCCAACTAAGAAACAACAGTAAGGAGCAGAGAACGGAGACTTAGAGGAGCAAACAAAGAGGTCCAGTGACTCCCCCTCTCCAAGTCAGGGTACTGACAGGAGGTTTAGATTTAAACAGAGAGCAAGAGGTAGGAATACTCTAGCAGTTCTAGCTGGGTGTAGTAGCACACGCCTGTAATCCCAGCACTTGGGAGGTGGAGGCTGGAGGGTTGGGAGTTTAAGGTTAGCATTGGCTACATACAAAGTCTGAGACGCATGTATCCCAGACACATAAAAACTGAAACAAGACTGACTGATAGTGGTGGCACACACCTTTAACCCCAGAACTCAGGAGGCAGAGGCAAGTGGATCTTGAGGCCAACCTGGTCTACAGAGCAAGTTTCAGGACAGCCAGGGCTAACAGAGAAACCCTGTCTTGAAAAACTAACAAAACAAACAAACACCCCCCCAACACAAAACAACAACAACAACAACAGCAAAAAACAACCCTTAAACAAAAAGCCTGATCATTCCTAGTCAAGGGGTGGTTCTGCCCATCACTGACCCATCGCTCTCTGCTTTAGGTTTTCTTTTAAGGTGGTCTGAAACATTGTGAGAACTATGTGCAACCTCTTTCTGGCAGTTTTTCCTTCTGTTTTTACCTTTGTCCAGCATGAGTTTCCTGGGACAATTCCAATTTCTTAGGAGGGGGAATTGTTTTAACAATCTGTTAGCTAACAGTTGAAGGGGTGCAAATGTCTCTCTTCAGAATGTCTGTCTTCCTTTCTGCCAGGGCAGTTACACTGTGATAAACTAGGACATACTCAGGAGGGAGGTTGTGCAAAGGATTACCTAAGAACTCCAGAGAACACCTCTGGGTTCAGCGAGTCTTCACGGGGTGCAGCCAGAAGGGAGCAATGTGGGACTAGAGTAGTGGAGAGAGAGGAGAGGCTCCATAGTCACTGGGACTCAAACTCCACTCCAGCCCGTCATTAGCTATGAGAACTCAGGGAAGGAACATCAGTTCTGGCCTCCATTTTTCCTCTGAACAGCAATTTACTGGAGTAGAGCTTTGTATCAGTGTCCTGGAAAAGCTCACTAAAAAGGACCTATAGTCCCTTTTATGAAGAAGTTTTGAAAAGCTGGAGCTAGCTAAACAAACGGTTGTAGCCTGGAATGTAGTAGCTCCCTGCCTTTGTCCTCCAGAGACTCTAAGTGGACCCTGAGGAGGCTGCCGGCGCCGCCTAGTGGTCCCAGCAAAGTGCACTTCCTGCCTCCTTTCTGAACCTGCCAGGACCCAGTAGGAACTTTTATGCAAAATGCAGCACTGATGTCTCTGTGCCAGGCTTTCCTCCATTTAACAAGGGCCAAGGCCTTGACACTTGCTTAAGGATGAGGGGAGTAGTCCAGGTGAATAGGCAGCAAGCAGAATAAGATAGGCTTCATTTCTTTCTTTTTTTTCCTTTCTTTCTTTCTTTCTTTTTTTTTTTTTTTTTTTTGGTTTTCTGAGACAGGGTTTCTCTGTGTAGCTTTGCGCCTTTCCTGGAACTCACTCTGTAGCCCAGGCTAACCTCGAACTCACAGAGATCCGCCTGCCTCTGCCTCCCGAGTGCTGGGATTAAAGGCTCATGGCTCCATTTCTTAAGCATTAAGAGCCAGACTATTTCTAAGTATTTATGAACCTGTTTAATTTAATTTTCCCGAAAACCCTTTGGCGGGAAGGTTAGCACAGAGAGGGAACTGAAACACAGCTGAGCTCAAAGCCACACAGCTGCAAGTGCTCTGGAGCTGCTGGTTCACCTCAAGCACATGCTGCTCTCCTAAGCTGCTGAAGCAGACACAGGGTGCCAGAGAAAGGCAGTGTGGGGAAAGAGGGATCACTGCACACAGTGAAGCTGTGTATTGGCATCAACTCCAAGCCTAGCCTCCAGCACCACCCCACTTCCAGAGACTCCTGCTCATCCCTGCACTGGAGCCATCCCTGTTTCCCAGTAACCCCAGGGGAAGGAAAGTTGAGGAAAGGCAGGTACCATGTGAGGCCACAGGGATTCTGGCCTAGAATCCACACCACAGAGCAGCGTGGTAGCAGGTCTTAATCTGCCATATTGCAGATGGGCTTTGGGGAGAGGAGAGGCTCAGAGAGGTCAAGCTTTCTGCATAGCAGTAACACAGGTGGTGGGGGTTCGGCTCAAATCTGAACCCAGATCTGTTCAAGATCAGTTTTGAAATAGAGCCCTGGGGCATTGCGAGCCTCCCATAAACCATTTCTCCACTCTGGGAGCAGCCCACACATGCCTGGGCTGAGGAACAGGCACCAGATCATTCTTCCTGGTTCCCTTGTTGACTAGTAAAGTGACTTATTACACAGTAACTTGTTGTTCTGATCTAAATGCATGACGGAGATCCTAGCCACAGGGGTTTCGGAGTGCCTCGGGTCAGCCTCACACCTGGCCTGGCCCAGTGGCCCTGCAGGAAAGGGAACAAGGATCAACCCTGGAGATACAAACCTCTGAACCTCAGGAGGCAGCAGCATCTCAGCTGGGGAACAGGGAGACTCAGGGGGCTCAGAGAGGTGATCCCCAGGGTCCTCCCTCTACTGTGCCCCCCACAGGACTCACCATGGTAGGGAAGTTCTGAAACAAGTTGAGCTCACACTTCTGCTCTGAGCTGCTGCAGAGTGGCCAATCCTGAGTGCTGTCTGGTCTGAAGTGGAGGCAGCGGCAGCACCTGCAGGAGTAGTGAGGGCTTCAGCTGCGGAACATACAGCAGCCAACTGGCGCAATGACGCCTCCAGCGCCTTAGGAATTAGGGAGCTGCCTCAGACTTTGATTCAAGTCCAAACTCTAGTACGTGAGCGAGGGATGGAGAGCAGCGTGGGCCTGACCAAGGTTCACACCCACACTTGGCCTGAAGACAGATCAATTCATGTTGGGCACAGGGTTGCCTCTGCCTGGGAGCAGTATCCACTTCCTCATCAAGGAGCAAAGTTACCCAGAATAACTTCACATCTTACATGGGTATCACTAATGGTGAAAACGTACAAAGATCTTCACCTTGCTGGCTGACCACACCAGGATCAAGCCAGCCCTGTGACCTTGCATTGCTTCTGGAATACGGACTGAAAGCTCTATTGAGTTGTCCGAGATTGTACTGGTAAGAGACAGGACTTGAGCCCATGACTATTCTTATTACAAAGACGAATTAATGTTCCTACTGACCATCCAGTTCTCCAAAGTCAGGCAGAGTCCCGGCTGAGGACACCTGAGTTATAAATCACTCTTCAGGGAGCTGGGGATTTAGCTCAGTGGTAGAGCGCTTGCCTAGCAAGTGCAAGGCCCTGGGTTCGATCCTCAGGTCTGACCAAAAAAAAAAAAAATCGCTCTTCTTTCAGTCAGACCTCATTTAGCAGTGTTGTTGGTCTAGACCTAGCTCCACCCATCTCTGCCTCAACTCACTAGGGAGACTCTTAGTTAAACTGATCCCCTTAGGCCTCAGCCTCAGGTTAGCTCCTCTCTGGCCTTTGCAGATGCTTCTGGCCTCAGATTCTGCTGCCCCGTGAGGGGTTGGGGGTGTGGAGGCTGTCTGAAGAAGCCTGGGGCCTGCACTGGCCACCTGGGCCTGCACTGGCCACCTGGGTCATCAAGGCTCTTGCTGTGAAATTTCCAGCCTTGTGTTTGCGTTCGGAATTTGTAACGCAGTAGGGACACTTAATTGTGCTGGCAAGTGATTTAGGTAGGCAGCCCGTTCATTTCTGAAGAAATTGAAAGAGGGGAGCATCCAGGCGCCCAGGTGAGGCGGGGGTGGTCGTTAAGCAAAGGGAAGCCCGGTTCTGGTCTGGGATGTGCACACATCTTATGTCACCTCTTGTCCTCCGCAGCCCTTCCGGTTCCAAAAGGGGAAAAACAGCCCTGAGGACTCCTGGAGCTAGGGAGGAGGGAAGGAGGCAGACGCTGGGGAAGGAAAGGGGCGCGGATTGGGGAAGGGGAGCCAGCAGGCGGGCTCTGAGGGCCCGGTGGGCGTCGAAAAGCCGTCCCCGGACCACTAGTTGCAGGCCGTTCCCATCTGCGTACCCTAACCGTTGCTCTCATCCGGGTACTGCGGCCTCTGGCGGTAAAAGGGGGCGGCATGAAGGGGGCGGGGCCTCAAGGGGGCGGGACCTCGCTTGGTTGGCTGGCTCGGGCTCCGCGAGTCCTCCAAGAGGCCAGGTGAGGCCGTCCCGTGATCCTCCGCGCCCGGCCTCTCTGGCCTGCAACGTGTCTCAGGGGCGGAGGCAGCGGCTACGGAGTTGGCTGCGTGAGGGTGGGGGTTCCCTGTCTCTTCGCTCGTGCCCATCTCTCTGTCGTCGCTCTAGCTCCCCACGGGCCAGCCCAAGGCCTCACCATGTCGTACAACTACGTCGTAACGGCGCAGAAGCCTACCGCAGTGAACGGCTGTGTGACCGGTGAGGCTG
The DNA here is from genome assembly GCF_903995425.1 of Onychomys torridus. NCBI lineage: Eukaryota > Metazoa > Chordata > Mammalia > Rodentia > Cricetidae > Onychomys > Onychomys torridus. The sequence continues at coordinate 129,395,443 of NC_050443.1, forward strand.
CCCCGGCCGGAGACCCCGGCGAGGGAGGGAACCCGGGCCTAGGGAGGCTGGCGGCCCCAGGGCCGGCAGGAGCAAGACTTGGGCCCTGGGAATGGAAGGCGCTGGCAGCCGCGGAACGTCCCTCCCAGCTCGCGGCCGCAAAGGAGCTGTTTCACCACGCGCCTTTTGGGCAGCGGAGCTGCTATTGAGGGTCCCTTTTGCTCATAGGAGGTCACTTAGCTTCGAGCACCGGCCCAGGCCCCGTGGGACAGAGAGCGAAGTATTGAGTTGTGTGTGCATGGTTGATTGAGCCTCGAAACCGGCCTCATGTGATCAGGGATGGGGAGGGGGGTTGGGGGGATCAGAATTGTCCAGTGGTTGTCCCAGGGTGGAGGAATTCGAGTTATTTCTGCACCCCCCTCAAGAGGGTGAGCGGCCCTCTCCAGACCCACCCTTTTGCCTGGGGGTGTTGTTTACTGAGAGCGCTGTTGGAGAACAAGGTTTGGTTGGCCGGTCAGTGTGCAGGCTGTGCCTTGTTTGTGTGCAGGGCTCTTTACGGGCAGTCACATCCCCAACCAAAGAACACTTCCTGACCTCATAACTTTCAGTTGAATGTTCAGCCCTCAAACTCGTGTATTTATGTAAATGCTAATTATGATTTCAGAACAAAAGTTTTTTGTTCAGAGAACTACGGAGGGCCAAGAGTGGTATTAGTAGATTGCTTGGGAGGCAAAAGGGGTGTGTAGACAACACAGTAAGCTCTGAGAATTTCTCTTCACTTTATCTCTCTGGTGAAAGTTCTGGGAAGCTTTGGATGAGAACTCAAGGAGACACACACTTTGTCCATCAGCTTCAATTACAGTCTGCTGTTTTAATTTAGAAAGGAAAACCCAGCAGGACCATCAGAAGGGTTTTCATGTTCATAATCTGTTGAAGGACGGGCTGTTGCCCAGTATACAGTACATTTTTTTAAAAGCCCGATTAAGGGTGTAGCTTTTTGTTGAATGTGTGAAGTGAGACATTGAGGTGCTGCATTTGGTGAGGAGGCAAGGTACTTAGGTAGCCTTATTTAGAGGTACCTGAAAGGACCCATCCTCCAGCTTCAAAAGTTAGAGGCTCTCTCTCTCTCTTTTTTTTTTTTTTTTTAATTAGCCAAAGGACAGACTTTATTAGCTCCTGAGTTCTAGCATTCTAGTTCTCCTCCTGTACAGTTTTGGTTCCACATAGTTGCCCAGTCTGCGGGCATCGATGAGACCCACTTTGCGCCCAGCAAGGGTATCTCTTCGGATAGTGGAGGGTTTGCCAGTGTGCTGGTGGTTACCACCTCCAAAGGGATGCTCCATAGGATTCATGGCCACACCCCGGACACGTGGCCAGCAGTTCTAGAGGCTCTCTTCTTTCAGGACACTTTACTTCTGCGGAAGATCTGAACCTGTTGATTGCTAAAAACACAAGATTAGAGATCTATGTGGTCACTGCAGAGGGCCTTCGGCCAGTCAAAGAGGTTGGCATGTATGGGAAGATTGCAGTCATGGAGCTTTTCAGGCCCAAGGTAAGTGTTCCTAGTTGGGACAGACAATGAAAGGATCCTTAGTTGTGTGTTTTATATGATTCCTTGGGATGTGTGAAGGCTTAAGTAGAAACACTCTTCTTGGGGAATGGTGGTCTTTTACAAGCTCCCTATAAGGAGAGATTTATTAGGGAGAAAACTACCAAGTTGGATTTGTTTTGTTTTTTTTCCGAGACAGGGCTGCCTGCGACCTTGGATATCTGTCTCTGCCTCCCAGGTGCTAGGGTTAAATGCCTTCTCTCGGGTAAACGTGAATGTTTTTGAGGACCATGTTAATGAGACTTTACAGATCTATTGTTGCTTTCATTGTTATTACTACAGATTTCTCTCTCCATATACTTAGGTAAGGGAGAACCATCCCGTTCTTTGAGAATTTGAATAGAGTGAGGTGAATTTAAGATTAAAATAGATGAGTACCTTGCTTACAGAGCCGAGAGATGGAGAACTGTGATAGCAAGGACTCGATGTTTACCAGCTTCAGGTCTGGCTTTTTGTACACCCCCTTAGGGCATGTGTAAGCTTTAGTACATGTTACAGGCTCACGGAGTATTTTCTCTGTAGGGAGAGTAGAAGTTCTTTAAAAGCTTAGCATGCTTAAAGAATGTCTAAAAGGCTGAACAAGTTGTTCCTGTTTTTGAAAGAACTTTTGATGCTATAATGTTGGATTCCAGGGGGAGAGCAAAGACCTGCTATTCATCTTGACTGCTAAGTACAATGCCTGCATCCTGGAGTATAAGCAGAGTGGTGAAAGCATTGATATCATTACGAGAGCCCACGGCAATGTCCAGGTGAGATGGCTACTTCAGGCTGATCAGTTTTTCTGGTAGGGATGTCATGATTCAGTGATGAACAGTGAACTGTCAGGGCATCACACTATGTGATCAGAGAAACAAGAAAGCCCACATGGCTTAAATTGTTTTGATAGTACAAGTAAAAGTGAATAATTCACCTAGCTACTCATGGGAAAAACAAATGTGTTGATGTTTGGGCTCCCTGGCATATCCGGTGTCTTATCTGCCTGGGAAAGCATTGTACCCAGTATCTTCCTGCTCCTTTGACTATTGAGCTTCCCTAATTCCAGTTTTTTTCCTACAGGACCGTATTGGTCGCCCCTCAGAGACTGGCATCATTGGTATCATTGACCCTGAGTGCCGAATGATTGGCCTTCGACTCTACGATGGCCTTTTCAAGGTCATTCCACTAGACAGAGACAATAAAGAGCTCAAGGCCTTTAACATCCGCCTAGAGGAATTGCATGTCATTGATGTCAAGTTCCTGTATGGTTGTCAAGCACCTACCATTTGCTTTGTCTACCAGGTACGGGATCTGAAAAGAGAGGGGGAAACTGGTTTGAACGATGGGAGTGGGATTTTTGCCAAAGGAATGTCTGTCTGGATTTGGTAGCAGGGTAGGGAGAAATGTTGACTGTTTTCTAAAACACTTTGAACAAAACAGTTAATGTGGGTCAGAGTTTTTCCTTTTTTGCTTTTTTGGGTGTAATAGTACTTGTTTGAGGGCAGCAAATGCTCCTGGGTTTATAGCAGGTTTTAATCCTGAGATTATACTCCAGTTGTAGGCCTTGGGGATTTTATAGAGTGACCTAGTTTATCCTTTGTTTGACTCCTACCAGCATGCTAGAGGATTATAAAAACTTAGCTGTGGAGAAATGATTCAGAACTTGCCTTTATAAGCCAAGAGAAAAATGTCTTGATAGTGCCTTCCTTTAGTCTTTGAAAGAGGTTCATGTTTTGTCTAGCATTCACTTTCTGGTGACTTGCTGGCTCTTGACTTCTATTTTAGTCAGTGCCTAAAATTTTAGCAGAGCTGATCCTGGGCAGCTGTTCTTGGGTTCAAATTTGTTTAGTGGGGGTGGGGCACAGAAATCCAGACTAACATGCCAACATCTTGGTAAAACCTCAGCCTTTAACAAAAGGCCAGGCTGCACAAGGTCAGGTTACTTGCCTATGGTTAAATAAATGACGGAAAGAAATGATGGTCCACTTCCATGTAGAATGGTAGAGTATGTGCGCCTGAGAACACTCATATAGATAGCTCTGCAGAGTAATGGAAATGTGGTATGTGATGTATTTTTATGTGTTTTGGTATCACCATAAATGCTGTAGTCCTGAGACTGATTAACATAAGGTTGAATAGAGCTGAAACTAGTTGAAGATAATTTTATTGATCTTATTAGCTATCAGAACTGAAATTTTAAAAAAAACTTTGAATTTCTTTTCTTTTTTCGGTTTTGTAAATGTTAGGTCATTAAATAATGGTGTTGACTACATGGGGTTGGCTTTGGCTCTGTCTATTCCCAGGCCAGGGATGCCAATAGTGAATGCTCTTCATTTCTCTCTGTGTGTCTCAGAGGCTCAAATCCATCTTCACTTGAACTTTTTGTGAAGATGGGTCTTTCCCTACTTGTTGATGGAAAAGTTTTTAATCAACCAAAAATGACTGGTTTATGCCAACAGTTGAAGTTGATGAATATTAGGAAACTTCTGTGTGAAAGGTGCTCCAGCTAAGCACTTCATGGGCTGTCACAGTGGCTGAGATGTGCTCCTTGTCTTGAAACACGTGATTAAATTCCTTCCATGGTTTCTTAGACTTTGGTCTGAGCTTGATTGAAGCCATCTTCTATTGGCTGAATGTCGTTTTCTCCCCCTGCTCTTTAGCCTCTTAAAGGTGACTTTGGCAGCCCCAAGACTGATGTGAGTCATGATTCCAAAAAAGGAGGGGAAGAGTCACGATTCAGAAAAAGGAGAGGAAGATGGAGTTGACAGTGGCGGGACTGAAGCATTTTTGACTACCTTTAAGGGAGCAATAAGTTCTATTGTCTCTGCGGTCACCTCTTCAGAATACTCTTGAGAATTGTGTCGAACAGGGTCTGGGTAGATGGCTCAGTGGTTAAAGAACTTGCTGTGTGAGCATGAAGACCAGAGTTCTTATCCCCAGAACCCATAGAAAGGACTGGTAGATGTGGCAACCTGCCTGTAATTCCAGCCTTAGAAGGCAGAGACAGGGGCTCCCCAGAAGCAAGCTGGCTGGAAAGACTAGCTATATAGGCACGCTCTGGGTTTGATTGAGAGACCCTATAGCAATGAATAAGGTGAAAGAACAATTTATATTTTCCAACATCAGCCTCGGACCTCCACATTCACTTGCATACCGTGTGTATGTCCCCTACATACACCCACATAAAAAATGGGGAAAAAGGAATTACCAAAACAATTCTTTTTAATCACTTAGATTTAGCTTCATTGTCTTTCCTTCTTTAGTTATTTGGTAAATTCCTTGAGAGCAAGTGAAGAGCTTACAATACAGTCCCAGGGTGTATCTCAGCTGTGTGTTACAGTGTGGCAGATTGAGTTTTCCATTTAAACTTTGCTGGTTGCTTGAATTATTAGCAACAGCACATCTTAGACCCTGCAGTCTACTCAGAAATTAGTTACAGGCTCAGCAGGTGACTGTCAGTATCCTGACAGGTAAGGACAAGAAGGTTGGTGTGACAGGATTATCAAATCCTGGGTGGTGGTGGCTTGTCCCTTACAGGACCCACATCATCTGGGTCTCCTTAACAACTAACCATTCCACCCTTTCCACCCAAGGATCCTCAGGGGCGGCATGTGAAAACCTATGAGGTGTCTCTTCGAGAGAAGGAGTTCAACAAGGGCCCTTGGAAACAGGAGAACGTAGAAGCTGAAGCATCAATGGTGATTGCAGGTTAGTGGATTTGGGGGAAGTTGTGTTCTTTTCTTTTGTTTTTTCCTCTCTTTTTTGGTATTTCAAGACAGGTTTTGTGTAGCCTTGGCTGTCTTGGAACTCACTATAGATCAGACTGGCTTTGAACTCAAAAATCCGCCTGCCTCTGCCTCCTGAGTGCTGGGATCAACGGCGTGCACAGCCAAGCCTGGCCCTCTGAATTTCTATTTATTTATTTTTTATATATTCAGTTTTCTGTCTACATGTATCCCTGCATGCCTGAAGAGGGAACCAGATCTCAGTATAGATGGTTGTGAGCTACCATGTGGTTGCTGGGAATTGAACTCAGGACCTTTGGAAGAGCTGCTGGTGCTCTTAACCTCTGAGCCATCTCTCCAGCCCCCATTTCTGACTTTTAAGATTTTATTTTTGGCTGGACCGGTGGTGGCGCATGCCTTTAATCTCAACACTTGGAGGCAGAGGCAGGCGGATCTCTGTGAGTTCGAGGCCAGCCTGGCCTACAAAGCAAGTTCCAGGAAAGGCGCAAAACTACACAGAGAAACCCTGTCTTGAAAAACAAGAAGAAAAAAGATTTTATTTTTGTTCCTCCCCCAAAAGTATAGCTTTGCTTTCGGGTATAGGCATTGATTGTAAGACATTGAGATGGATTCGCATAGTGTCATGGCATTGTATCTCATTGTTAGCCTTGGTAACTGAAGGGAACCAGTGGAGTTTATCTAATCTGACTTCTCTCACAGATGAGGAAAGAGGCCAGAGGCACTTGCCCAGGCCTGCGCATAAGTGGCAAAGCCTGGGCTAGGATCTAGGCCTGTCACTTCATCTTACACTCTTCCCTCTTATGTTGTCCATCTCACCCAACAGGAAAGTTTTTAAAATCCTAAAATAATATGAACTCGTCTTAAAGGTGATCTCGATGGAAGGAGTGTGTAGAATCAAGCTAAGGAACAAGAGTAGAGACAAGGAAGCAAGTAAAATCCGTTTGTTAGAAAAGATCAGAAGTGTAGGAGAAACTGGGCAGGGGTGGAGATGCATATGGAAGAGCATTGAGAATATACTCCCTACCCTTCTGAACTACAGAGCACCAAGAAATTTGTAAAAATTGCCAAGTGCCTGTACATTCATTAGACTGAGGCTTGGGAATCATGTGAACCTAGGAGTTTGAAACCATTATGGGCAGTGTAGTAAGATTCTCATCTTAAAACAACAACAAAAAAAATGAGTTCCAGGACTAGGGATGTAGTTGAGTGTGGAATGTCCATTTAGTGTGAGGACATCTGGGTTTGATGTCTAGCACCACCAAATAGTCAGGTAACAACAGACCCCACCAAGGTTAGAGAATGATAAGTCTAAGATTTCTAAAATAAGACTCTCAGAAGCCTTCGTGTATGGGAGTATTTCTTAGGTTTTGATGTCCTTTAAAATGATGATTGTCTTGATAGCTGAATGAGTGCCTTTGCTGCCTCTCTTGGCAGATCCAAAGTACTGAGTCTTTTAATGGTGGTGATTTTCTTCTGCAGTCCCAGAGCCTTTTGGAGGTGCCATCATCATTGGACAGGAATCAATCACCTATCATAATGGTGATAAGTACCTGGCAATTGCTCCTCCTATCATCAAGGTGAGCAAGTGTTTTACCTTTTCCTTCCTTGTATCTTTATTTCCCTTGTTTTTGACTGGGCTCCTCCCTTTCTCTCCATCTGTCAGGAAGAGATTCATACACGTCTATCACACTGGTCACTATGTACATAACATACTGGTTACTCTTGGGAAATGTAGAGTGAGTAGCCTAGTTTTGCTTAGCTTGCTTGCTAACTAGGAGAAATAGTGCTTACTCTTGAAACATTGCAACATTGAGAAGGGAAAGTTTGAGGTTTAGAATGTATTCAGCTGTAGAGTGCATACCTAGTATGTAAGAGGCTTTGGGTTTAGTCCCCAGCCATCAAGGAACAGAAAATAATTTTAGCAAATTCCTATTGAATGTGGTGTTTTTAGGCTCAATGCATTGATAAATTATAGAGACTTTAAAAAATGAGTCATAATGGGGGCTGGAGACATGGCACAGTGATTTAAGAGCACTGGCTGCTCTTCTAGAAGACCCAGGTTTTATTCCCAGCACACACATGGCAGTTTACAACTGTCTTAAACTCCAGTTCCAGAAGATCTGATGGTTCTTCTGGCTTCCATGGGACATGGCACATGCATGGTGTGTAGACATAACATATATTCTGGCAAAATACCCATATACATAAAATTAAAAACAAATTATTCATAAAATTATAGGCTTCACTACTTTAAGCCATGAAAGTTAGACCATAAAAGCTTAATCTTATTTTCTTTTTGAGTATAAATAATCTATGGCAGCATTTGTAGTGCAGTGAGTACATGTAACTGCTTATTATTGTATTTCCACATTTGTGTGTGTGCGTTTTTTGTTTTTATTTTTCTTTTCTGTGGTGGGGGGTTGAACCTAGAGTCTCACACTTTACATATCCTAGCTGAAAGCTACAATGCTGAGCTTGTTTCAGGTCTATATGTTTCTGTTTTCCACAGAATATATGAGTAAAAATTAAAGTATATTGATTGGCCTCTTTAGAAAATTATCTTCAAAGTATAAAGGCTGCCTACTTACTGTCTTACATGTCTTATAATCTGACTGATTCTTCGGTGATAGAGTGGCTGAGTTTGTGTAAGGCAGTGGCCCAGTAGGGTTTGGAAGGTGTTACTAAAGGCTTCTGATTTGGAAGATTCGAACTGTAATGGCTGTTCCTCCTGGCTGACAGCAAAGCACTATTGTGTGCCACAACCGGGTGGATCCTAATGGCTCACGGTACCTTCTGGGAGATATGGAAGGACGGCTCTTCATGCTGCTTTTAGAAAAGGAGGAGCAGATGGATGGCACTGTCACCCTCAAGGATCTCCGTGTGGAACTCCTTGGAGAGGTAGGACTCGTCCCTGCTCTTGTCTTAGTCACCTCAGATGTGTGGTCCTGCAGTTCTACTGTGGTGACTACTGTGCACAACACCTAGGAAGGGCTATCAGTTCTACTGTGGAAGTTGGGTTTGCTTTTGTTTTTGTTTATTTGTTTTTGGTTTGAGGGTTTCTCTGTACCCTTGACTTATCTCCAAACTCACTCTGTAGACCAGACTGGCCTCGAACTCATAGAGATCCGCCTGCTTCTGCTCCTCAGGTGCTAGGATTAAAGCCATGTGCCACCATGCTTGGCTTTTTGTTTTGTTTTGTTTTCTAGGGGGTGGGGTGGTGGGGAGGAGTTGGTTTTTGAATGAGTTAAATAAATTAGCTATGGGAGAATTTCACATGCAGCTGTGGATGGATATCTGAAGTGTAAAAAAACAAACAAAAACCCCAAAACTGAAGACCTAGGCTCTCAGCACGTGTGTTACAGTTGGTAACATGGTCTTCTTGTGAGGCTCCTAACGGTGAGAGCAGGGGGAGTCAGAACTGTCTCTTGACCCTGTTGCTGCTCCTTTTGAGACCCATTCCTCCTACCAGATTGCCTAATCCAGCACTAATGAAAGAGGAGGTGCCTAGCCTCACTGAAACTTGATAAACCTATGCCATGACTGGCTGATATCCATGGGAGGCCCCCTTATATCTGAAGAGAAACAGGAGGAGTGGATGGGGGCAAAGAACTGGAAGGAGAGGAGGGAGGGGACACTTTGGTTGGGATGTAAAAACAAAAAATAAATGAAAACAAACAAAAATAGTAAAATAGCAAAACAAACAAACAAACAAAAACCCAAAACACCAAAAAGCAAAAGCACAAAAAGAGGAAAGGAAACCAAAAGTATTAAAGAACTACCTATTGATGATAATGAAATCTGGGGGGAGCTCCCAAAGACTTAATGCTTTTTGAAATTTTGTTTTCATGATGATGATGATGATTATGGTTTTTTGAGAGTTTCTTCATGTAGCCCTGGCCGTCCTGGAACTTGTTCTGTAGACCAGGCTGGCCTCTAACTAACTCACAGAGATCCATCTGCCTCTGCCTCTCTAGTACTGGGATTAAAGGTGTATGCCACCACCACCTGGCTTTATTATTTTTAATTACTGACATTTTCATACATATGTATCATTGTACCTTGTTCATATTCAGCCTCTCCCCAGCCCTCTTTTGGCAAAACTTAATACTTATGCAGTGAGTGACTTTGAGAGGTTTCCAATTATTTTGTATGGACAAGAAGTATTGGGTTTAAAGTTATGCTTGGAACTAGCACCTACAAAATAAGTTGTAGGCTTTTCTGGGTGAAATGGTGTGAGAAGTGGACAGTCACAAAGTTCCAAGGATGTAGAGACATGTGATTAAGGTGTTCTGGGGATCTGAAGAATTGTTTACTGAATTATTGTTTACTGAATTATCGGGGTGGTCTCTTAGGAGTCACTTGGTTAGGTAGGACAATGCTGGTGACCCTAAAGGGTTAATTCTGATTTCTCTGCTCTACTGACTTCCTTCTAGACCTCTATTGCAGAATGCTTAACATACCTCGATAATGGTGTTGTATTTGTTGGATCTCGCCTGGGTGACTCCCAGCTTGTAAAGGTGAGAAAACATCCTCTTCCTAGTTTTCTTTTCACGGTACTCTTCATTAAATTCATGTTGTCTCTCAGCACTCTCCTGTTTGTCCGCATCTCTATTTTCCTCGGCCTGATTAATTTAACTTCTTACCTGTGTCTTAATGGTTCTTTAGTAAACATGTCTGGCAGAGTGAAGGTCCATACACTCAATGATAAACAGGACGTAGCTTCACCCTGAAGTGCATCATGGTCTAATGTAATAGATTATTACTTTCTATTGTATACAAATGTTGGACATTTCCCCTAGGAAAATGCTTTTAAATATTTTGATTTAATTGATTTGTTTGGGTTTTTTGTTTGTTTTTGGTTTTTTTTTTTTGAGACAATGTTTCTCTATGTAGACCAGGCTGGCCTGTAAGTCACTATGTAGACCAGGCTGGCTTTGAGCTCAGGCCTGAGATGAAAGGAAAATACCACCATGCCTGGCCTAAACATTAAAAATATTTACTGCTGATCTGATAGTTGTGTATGATACTCCGGGTTGGAATTTGCTGCCTGGTTAGTGGGGATGGCTTCGTTTGGCAGCAGCCCCTGTCTATAAGTATCTTTTGGAGTACAAGGGACAGATCTACCAAGATTGAGAGTTTCTTTTGGATAATGTGGACCTATTAGGGATGTTCTAGGGCTAACATTTTTTTTTTTCTCTTAGCTCAACGTTGACAGCAATGAACAAGGCTCTTATGTAGTAGCCATGGAAACCTTTACCAATTTAGGACCCATCGTGGATATGTGTGTTGTGGACCTGGAGAGGCAGGGACAGGGTCAGGTAAGGGAGTCCTTTGGAAACAAATGCTTGGTTGCCTGTTCAGTTGTCCTTGCTTGCTTATCTAGAAATTGACAAAGAGCCTGTTTACTAATCCTGATGTGAGGATACCTGCTATTATTGTGTGCCTATCTTACTATGACAGACACTGTTTATTCATTACCTGTAATTTCATGAGCACTTTGTTATTCTTGGTCATCCCAGAAGTGGGATGAACTTAAGACTGAGAAAAATGACCTCAGTCTTTGCCCAAGGTCACTTTGTAAGTAGCAAGTTAATTGTGTCTGACTCCAGCTCTTTGTAGTAAACCAGGTTCCAGGATCTAAGCAAACTTGCTAGGAACAGTGATAGGAAGTTTTTGCTTTTTGAACTAGGATATCTTGTCTGCTTGGTAAATTTGAGGGGCTCTGGAGATCAACCTCTGCTAAGTTGGCAGGCTCAAATCTGGTTCCACAATAAGGGTCATGGGATTTAGGGATGGCATGGTATAACTGCCCAAGTCTCTTGAGGGGTTCTTGAGAAACCTTTTCTCTACTTGCAGCTGGTCACTTGCTCTGGAGCTTTCAAGGAAGGTTCCTTGCGGATCATCCGGAACGGAATTGGAATCCATGAGCATGCCAGCATTGACTTACCAGGCATCAAAGGTAGCCTCTGGTGAACAAAGGACACAGCTCTTACTTGAGTGACTTTGGCCTTTGACTTCATTACATGTTGTGAAGGCATTTTGGTGAGAGCTAAAAGAAAACATCAGATGAGGAGTAAGAAAAATCATAATGACAGATCATGCATAGAAGTGCATGTTTAAAGTACAAATGAAAACTTTAAAACAATGGTCAAAATTGGGTACCAGTATAAAGAAATGTGGAAGCAGCCGGGCGGTGGTGGCACACGCCTTTAATCCCAGCATTCGAGAGGCAGAGCCAGGCGGATCTCCGTGAGTTCGAGGCCAGCCTGGTCTACAGAGTGAGATCCAGGAAAGGCACAAAGCTACACACAGAAACCCTGAATCGAAAAAAAGAAAGAAAAAAGAAAAACCAGAAACATGGAAGCAGGCACTAACTGTAAGGGAACTGATGGAAAAAGGAGTGAGACTTCTTAAGTATAAACAAGTTGGGCATAGTAATGCACACCCTTAATTCAGCACTAGAGAGGCAGAGGTAGATCTCTTGAGTTCTAGGTCAGCCTGGTCTACAAGGAGAGTTCTAGGACAGCCAGGCCTATGTAGAGAAACTCCGTCTTAGGGGGGCAGCATAACTTAAAACCATGACAAATGATACCAAACAGCTGTCTCATCAGCAGGTGTGAATGAGCTAACCTTACCTGTTATGAAGGAAAAATGATCACACTAAATCATACAGCAGAACCAGTTCAGAGTTGTGTTCAAGAGGCACAGCTTCAAGCAAGTCAGGCTCTCAACAGCGTTACTTGGATTTAGAAAGAAAGTGAACATTTAGCTACAAAACTAAAGAATCAACTGAGATACTATAGACAATTCAAATGTGTTAAGGAAGCAAGTTATAAGAACATACTGAAACAGCTTTCATGTGAGCTCAGTTTATTAGAAGTAGAATTGAGAAAAAGAGACAATTCACGCACAAAAAATTAGCCCCCCTCCAAAAAGCAAAAACACCCCAAACTCAAGGAATAATACTTTAAATGAGAAGATTGTGAAACCTATTACAAGGAGAACTTTACTACTAAAGGATTAAAAAGTAGATTGTGTGATTGTGCGAAGGGCTGGGGGTATGGCTCAGTGGATAAAGCACTTGTCCTGCTTGTGTGGGAACTGGGCTTGATTCCTGGGCCCGAATAAAAGGTGTGACAGGAGGCAGAATCGGGATCCCCAGGGCAAATTAGCTAGTTAGAATAGCTGGAATGGCCGTTTCCAGGTTGAACAAGAGACTGTTTTAATAAATTATATCGAGACACCCAGTGTCAACTTCAGTCCTCCAAAGGCACATATATGTACATGCACTCTCATTGATTACATACACACATGCTTAAAAAAGAGTGACCTAACCTGGTATGGTAGCACACGCCTTTAATCCCAGCACTTGAGAGGCAGAGGCAGCTGGATCTCTGAGTTCAAGGCCAGCCTGGTCTACACAGAGAAACCCTGTCTCAAAAAACAAACAAGAAAAGACCAAATGAAAAAGATAGGCCAAGTATATAAATCAAAATCATAAAAATGTTCTTTAAGTTTCTTTTAATGCCTCTCAATAAAGATACCTATAGCTTTTCCCTTTGTTGCCCTAAGTTAGTCCACATAGAAAAAGAAAGAATAGTGAGGGAAATCTTTGAAAAGGCCAGTGAGAAGAGGCTAATGTTCCCACACACTAAAACATGTTTCTAAGCCTCCATTGAAAGTGGAGTTGGTAGTTGGGGCTAGAGGCAGCACAGTAGTGGAGCACTTGCTAGCATGGATGGGGCCCTAGTTTTGACCCTTGGTATTGCAAAAGGCGCACTTATAGTACACCTGTTGCCTGGAGGCTTTTACAGGATTGTTTGACCTTGGGTTATCAGAACCAACCTGAGCAACATATCAGAACCATTAAAATGGTTGGGTTGGTGCATGGATAGGCAGAGTCTATTGGGATTCAAAGGTCTAGAAACAGACATAGTTCCCCATGAAAATGTGTTGTCAGTGGTGGCATTCCAGTTCAGTGTGACATCTATGAGACTTCAGTGGGAAGGACTGGGATGACTAGAGGCATTTGAGAAAGAGAAAGAACTAGCAAAAGACACTTATGAATTTCTTTATAATTTTACAGTGGGGAAGATTTTTTTTTTTTTTTTTTTTTAATATTGGAGATTGAACCTTGGTTGTATCCCTAGTTTTGAAAGATCCTGTTTCAAAAATAGGTTGGAGAGTGATTGAGGAAGGCACCCAGTATGAACCTCCGGCCTCTTATGTACCCATGTATTTGCATCCCTACAAATGCACACACATTCAACAAATACAGAAGTAAAACATTGATAAGTTCAGCTCCATGGAACATTAAAACTTGTTCAGAAGCAAAACAAAAGCATCATTTGTTAAGTCAGAATTGACAGTCTAGGTAAAATAGTTGGAGTTCATCTAAGAAGTTTTGTCTCCCTAACTTAAAAGATTTCTAGAAAAAAAACCCATCAAATCCTTGTTCCCCAAATTGGCAAAAGACTGCTAGCAGGTACAATAAAAGAAAAACAGAAACCAATAGTGAACGAGCTGGTGTGGCATAACGATTATAGAGTGTGAGGTCAGCGTGGGCTCCACATTAAGACATTGTCCCTGGCATGCCCAGGCTCTTCCCCAAAGAAACAGCAGTAATCCTCTTTATCAGAAGTCTAAAACACATTGTTAGATGGGCTGTAGGAAGTAAACAAGCTCATGCACTCCTTATAGAGACTCATCACCAAACCAGGTTTTGTGATTTTTTTCCCACAGCTTCTCCATGACCTTTACATACATAAAGTGGGAGATGTGAGCTTACTCCTTATTGATACATTTGCCCAATTAAGTACTCTGTGGTACAGGAAATGAGACAGTCTTGATAGAACTTTCGCATATATTATTAAATTAAAAAGCAAAGTATAGGACACCATATGATAAGCAATTTCACATTTGTATTTGCTTGTAATACAATAATAAAAACATGAATATGAACAATAAGTCCTGCTGATTACTAATTTTGAGGATAGATGAGAAGAGGTGTAAGGTGAGACTTTGTATATACTTTTTTTTAAAAAGCTGCTGCCGGGGACTTAACTGGCACATTCTAGGTAAATGCTCTATTATTGAGCTACAGTCCACAGCAAAACATCAGTTTTTAAAATATGACTTCTTCAGAGTCTATTTCAAAAGAAGGAACAGAATGGATTTCAACTCAGGATTTTTGCCCTCATTGCATAGGATGCCCCCTCTTGGGTGCTAGTCCATGGTATACTTCTTTATGCTTTATTCCTTGTTCCAGGTTTATGGCCACTGCGGTCTGACCCCAGTCGGGAGACTGATGACACTTTGGTACTCTCTTTTGTGGGCCAGACAAGGTAAGGACAGGTCTGGTGCTGCTGTACTTAAGGGATGAAGGTGTAAGGTTGGGAAGCTGGTCCCAGACTGATCTGAGCCTTCCATTCTGCTGCAGAGTTCTCATGCTAAATGGAGAGGAAGTGGAAGAAACAGAACTGATGGGCTTTGTGGATGATCAGCAGACTTTCTTTTGTGGCAACGTGGCTCATCAGCAACTTATCCAGGTAAAGGGTTAGAAGGGACAAATGACCATGACTTTGATCTGACTTAGAATGCAGGAGTAGCTGCTACTAGATTTTAAATTCGTTTTTATGGCACTGTAAATAAATAGAAGTTCTGGGGGCAGGGGAAGCTGAAAATACCTGATTTCTTGTTATGCAGAGGTAACTGTTAAACTTTGAAGTAGATGCTTTTAGCTTTATTTTCCTCTGATTGACACATGGATATCAATTCACATTTTCTTCTATAGACTGGGATTATGATAAATATAATTTGGTTTGTTTTTAGCATTATATTTTTTGAGACACTGTTTTCTACCTTAATTTTAACACTGACAAAAATAATTGTTTTTTTGTTTGATATATGGTCTCTCTCTACATAGCCCTAGCTATCCTGGAACTCAGTGTGTAGACCAGGCTGGCCTTGAACTCAGAGATAACCACCTGCTTCTAACTCTCAAGTGCTGGGACTAAAGGCGTGTGCCACCATGCCCAGCCCTATACAATAATATTTGGGGGAAAAGAAGGGAGATAGCAAAATACAGTGATGACAAAAGCAATTTAGTCATATGTTAACCACCCGTATTACTATTGGCAGGCACTCACATATATTAATTATGCAAAGCTCTTGCGGGTCTGTGCTTGACATCAGTCTTCACAATGGGGCAAATGACCATCAGTCTCTGTTTTCCATGAGAATTTGGTTTCTGAGCATCTTCCCAACACCCATCCATCTTTTCAGTTTGGGGTGACCTGATTCCTTTTCAATTTTATACTCTCCTTCTCATTGCCATCTTCAGAGGTCTTCCCAGTGGTAGGCAGGATATTTGAGTGCCTTAGTATTAAACAGCTGTTCCATCTTCACCTACTGGTCTTCCTTTAGCCGGCTGGCAGTAGTAGATTGCTGAAAATCCAGAGGGCAAGCTCTGTTGACTTGAGGGCTAGGTGTGGGAAGAGCCCAGATAATGAGTGCTTGCTTTGTCAGTATTACCTGAATATTTGTGTGAAGATACACTGGCTCACCTATATTACAAAGCTTTCATTTCTAGTCATGATGGGTAAGATTAATTAATAGTCATAGTGTCATCCTGCTTTTTGGTAGAGTTGTAAAATAAATACATGCTTCATTTTAGGGAGTAGGGTTTAGCTCAGTGGTAGAGTGTGTGCTTAGTATCCATGAGACCCAAGCACCAAAACAAGTTATAGTATAGCTTTGCGGCTATTGCTATAGTACTTTAAATAATTTTAGTAACTCGTGTTCAGTAGAGAACATGAATATATTAGAGATCTGAACTTAAGGTTAAGAAAAACAGCCTGGTGGTCCCTGGATCTGAACCCATTTGATAACTTTCTCAGTGTTGCACTTGTCATTGCCTTAGCAAGCTTCTGTTATAAAATAGACAGACATACACACACAGTCCCCCCATACACAGGTATATAAGCATTAAGTAGCTTTAGGTTAGTTTCCTTCAGTTAAACTATGGAGAGACTTTAGGGGAAAGTACACGCATTTGGCTCTCCGGGTCTGTAAGTCATATGGATTCAACCAACTGTGGTTTTAACGAAAAAACAATTGTGAATTGTCTGTACTAAACACAATACACACACACACACACACACACACACACACACACACACACACAGCAGTGTGTGGGGGGTGATGGTATCATTATTCCCTAAGTAATGTTTATCCAGCATTTACATTGTTTTAGGTCTTATAAAGTAATCTAGAGGTCTGGGCATAGACATAATTCAGTGGTAGAACATTTAATGTCCTAGGTTTAATCCTCAGCTCCAGAACAAGTAATCTAGAGATGATTTATAGGATATGTAAAGATATGCATAGGTTATGTGGAAATACTATACCATTATATGAGGGATTTGGGCATCTGCGGATTTTGGTACCCTTGAGGGTCCTGGAATCAGTGGCTTGGCAGAACTGTAATTTATTAGTGTTCTGACTAGGGGGCAGCACTGACCCCATTTTGCAGATGGCTTGGAGATACATACCTGTTCTTTCTCTAGATCACTTCAGCATCTGTGAGGTTGGTCTCTCAAGAGCCTAAAGCTTTGGTCAGTGAATGGAAAGAGCCTCAGGGCAAGAACATCAGCGTGGCCTCATGTAACAGCAGCCAGGTGGTTGTTGCTGTGGGAAGGGCACTATACTACCTTCAGATCCATCCACAGGAGCTCCGGCAAATCAGGTGCGTGTGTGTCTTTATGTCTGCTTAGTATCCTTTCTGCTCTGTGGAGCTTTAGTCCCTGGAATCCTTCCTCTGCCATATTCATTCTTTGTTTAGCCACACAGAGATGGAACATGAAGTGGCTTGCTTGGATATTACCCCATTAGGGGACAGCAATGGGCTGTCCCCACTTTGTGCCATTGGCCTCTGGACAGACATCTCAGCACGTATCTTGAAGCTCCCATCCTTTGAACTACTGCACAAGGAGATGCTAGGTGGAGGTATGTGCTATTGGTATCTTGGGTTAGGTTCCCAGTCAGGATATGGAACAAGAATTCAAAGTCCCTCTTTCCCACAGAGATCATTCCTCGATCTATTCTGATGACCACCTTTGAGAGTAGCCACTACCTCCTCTGTGCCTTGGGAGATGGGGCTCTTTTCTACTTTGGGCTCAACATCGAGACAGGTAAGAAAAAACGCTTGAGTGAGGGTTCTTTCAGAAATGGGGAGTGTGGGTGGCACACTGTTGTTAGCCTTGGAGTGTGACTTTGAGCCTGACCAGGCAGCTGTTGTCCTGCTTTCTTCCCTTCTCACGCCTTTTTCTGCAGGCTTGCTGAGTGACCGTAAAAAAGTGACTCTGGGCACCCAGCCCACAGTGTTGAGGACATTCCGTTCTCTTTCTACCACCAACGTCTTTGCTTGCTCTGACCGGCCCACTGTCATCTATAGCAGCAACCACAAATTGGTCTTCTCCAATGTCAACCTCAAGGAGGTGAACTATATGTGTCCCCTCAACTCAGATGGCTATCCTGACAGGTGAGCCTGTTTTCTTAAGCAGGAGGCATTGACTAAGGGCATTGTGGTGCATCTCCTACCCTCAACCTCACCACCCCTAGTGTCAAAGTCAGTAAGTAGCTGTGATGGGAAATGTGGGTGGGGATTTTTATTAGAAACACCTGCAAACTTTTTCAAGGCTGTAAGGATATGAGTGAGGTAGTATAATGATCGTGTATAATTCTGAAAGAACAGCACAGGGATTTTTGAGTCCTCAGATTCTGAGGTGATTAGGCTTTATAATCTATATATTTCAATAACTTTTCTGGTGATTCACATGATTAGTTAAGTTTTAGACAGGGTTTTTTTCAGGGGAGAACATGGAGAATGACAAGGTTTCACTCTATAACCCTGGCTAACAGGGAACTCATGGAGATCCACCTGCCTCTGCCATCTAAATGCTAGGATTAAAGGTGTGTGCTATCATACTTGGCATTTTAATGTAGAACTATTTTAATTTAGAATTAGATTTAGTGATCATTAAGTACTCCCCTAGTTCCACTCAGCAGCCATGGGGGAAGGTGCTTGATAGAAATAAATTGCAAAAAATACTGAGGGGCTGGGCCAGCCAGTGAACCCTTGTGATTCTCAACTTTGGCTGTACTTTAGCCAAAGCTGTTAGGTCTACTCAGACCAGTTATGTAAGATTATCTCATTGGTGGACCAGTCATCAGAATTAGGTCTTCCCAAGTGAATTGGCATGCGTCATCATTAAAACTGCTTTGGAGCAAGCTGGTGTAATTCTGTCCTGGGAGAATCTTTCCTTGTGAAGTCACTCTAAACTGCAACCCTTCTTTCCAGTCTGGCATTGGCCAATAATAGCACCCTTACTATTGGCACCATTGACGAGATCCAGAAACTTCACATTCGAACAGTTCCCCTCTACGAATCTCCCAGGTGAGTGTAGACAAGGGAAGAGGCAGAGGGGCTGGTAGATAGTGTCTCGGACTTTTCTGAGTGGCACTGTTGTGCCATACTTGTTTTGCAGGAAGATTTGCTATCAGGAAGTGTCTCAGTGCTTTGGGGTCCTTTCCAGCCGCATTGAAGTCCAAGACACTAGTGGAGGCACAACTGCTCTGAGGCCCAGTGCCAGCACTCAGGTGAGGGCAGCAGGCAAAGAAGGATGGCAGTAGGAATGGGCAAACTTCCTGTAAAGGGTGAGAGAGGAAATCATCTGCCTTTGCAGGATGTGTGGACTCTGACCCAACTACCTACCTATTCCATTATAGCCTCAAAGACTGTGCTTAGCTGGGTTGCAGTAAAACTTTATGTAGAGAGATGGGTATGTAACCCAGTGGTAGAATACTTGACTCCATTGTACAGGCACTGCCTTCAATACCCAGCACCACATATGCAGAAACAGCCCTCATTCCAAACCTGACAGCTATTACTTGGTAAGCTTACAAACTGAGCAGTTCTTTCTTTTATCAGTTGGAATGCTCTGCAATGTGTGTAGTTTAGGGTAGAGTAGTATTAACAGACAGTAGTATGATAATGAAACCCAGTAGAATTGGTTTTGAGGTTTATTATGTGACCAAAGTTGGACAAAGCTAATCTTGAGGGTTTGGTGTTTTGTTTTGTTTTTTGTTTTTTTGGACTGTGAAACAAGGGTTATAAGGTAACCTAAAGAGGTACATAATTAAGAAAAAAAAAAGAAAAGAAAAAAAAAGAGGTACATAATTCCATGGAGATAGTGGTGGATTAATTTTCTTCCGTGTGTTCTCCCTTCTTGCTCTACACATCTGATAGGATTACCTCCCTTAATCCAGAGTACAAGAATCTCTCCATTTATGTGTATGAGAGTTTTCTTTCGTGAATATGGGTGTGTGTATCATGTGTGTGCCTGGTGCCTGAGGAGGCCAGAAGAATATTTCAGATCCCCTGGAACTGAAGTTGTAGAACCACTGTGTGGGTGCTGAGTCCTCTGTAAGAGCAGCAAGTACCCTTAGCTGCTGAGTCATCTCTCCAGCCTCTTCACTCCATTTTTATTTGAAGTGACTTTTCTTGTTGATGGTGGAATCCATCACTTTGTAGGTTGCTTGAGTTCATCTTTTTTGTTTTGCATGACTGACTTGCAACATTGCTATTGAATTGTCTTCCATGATCCTTCTATCTGGGGCCAACATCATTTGCATGCATGATCTGGCTCTTTACCTTCAGGTTCCAGCGTACTCTCTGAAACACTCTGTTCATCAGGCTCTGCTGCTCTGCCAGCATCAGCCTTCTTGTTCATACTCCGCCTTGTGCACCTCCAGCCCCTGTTCTGCTTTAAGAGGGATGGCATGCCTTTTCTCTGTCGGCAGGCCCTGTCCAGCAGCGTCAGCTCCAGCAAGCTATTCTCTAGCAGTACTGCTCCTCACGAGACCTCGTTCGGAGAAGAGGTGGAGGTGCACAACCTCCTCATCATTGACCAGCACACTTTTGAAGGTGCAGACAAGCTTTTCTGTGCTTTTCACCTACATCCTGTCTGTAAACTAGCCTATTCTGGGATCTAGAATGTTTCTGGATCCTGACAGGGTAGTAGACTCTCCTAAGAGGAAAAGCAAGATTGGGGGTTGGGTAGAGAAAACACCACTGCCACCTATCAGTTGCAGTAAATCTGGAGCATTGGGCATCCTGTCTTTGGCATAGACTAGTGGGAATGGACCATCTGAAGAGGCAGGGGCAGCAAGTGGCTCATGCTCTTACACTACCTAAGCCACAGCCTCATGCATGTGATTGTGAGGGGGAATGGAGGTAAGTGTCATCAATCAGTCACCTCTCTCTTCTCCTAGTGCTTCATGCCCATCAGTTTCTACAAAACGAGTATGCCCTCAGCCTGGTCTCCTGCAAATTGGGCAAAGACCCTAACACATACTTCATTGTGGGAACAGCCATGGTGTATCCTGAAGAGGCGGAGCCCAAGCAGGGTCGTATTGTTGTCTTCCAGTATTCAGATGGTGAGTGGGCAGTGTCCCGATTATGAGCGATATGAAATCCTGGGAAGGCAGGTAGCTCTTAATCTCAGTGCCTAAACAGAATTATTTGGAGTGGGAGGTGGATCTTGGTAATCACTAGAGTCATTCCTATTGTCCTGGGACTGTGCTTCATGTCAGTATATGCTGACTCTGTTAATTTTCTTTTCTTCCTTCCTTCCTTCGTTTTTTTGTTTGTTTCGTTTTTTTTTTGTTTGTTTGTTTTCTTCAAGACAAGGTTTCTCTGTATAGCTTTGGAGCCTGTGTTGGAACTTGTTCTGTCGTTCAGGCTGGCCTCAAACTCAGACCCGCCTGCCTCTGCTTCCTGAGTGCTAGGATTAGAGGCATGCGCACCACCACCACCACCTGACCTGACCTGACCTGACCTCTATTGGTTTTTCAATTGAGAGAGGTTGCAGGCAAATTTAAGCCAGATGGGGCAACCAGGGAATGCTCTTTTTTTTTTTTTTTTTTTTTAAATGGATCACAGGCTTTAATTTATTTTTATTTATTTTTGCCGGAGCTGAGGACCGAACCCAGGGCCTTGTGCTTGCTAGGCAAGCACTCTACCACTGAGCTAAATCCCCAGCTCCCCAGGGAATGCTCTTAACTAGATAACATGTGGGCTTATAAAAGAGACTGAAGAGTATCTCTTCTCCTATCCCCCAGGAAAACTACAGACCGTGGCTGAAAAGGAAGTGAAAGGGGCTGTGTATTCTATGGTGGAGTTTAATGGGAAGCTGCTTGCCAGCATCAATAGCACGGTGAGGCCCTGTACTTCAGGTTGCACACTTTTGCCCCTCCCTTAATGCTGTTAGGAGTACGTGTGTGTTTTAGGGATAACAGAGGGTGGGAATAAAGAGTGGACAATGAGCTTTGGGTTGATCTGGGCTTTGGGTGGACTTGGTTATGGGAACTCCCATGGTTTGGTTTGGTTTTAGATTTGATTTTTTGAGACTCTCTCTATGTAGCTCAGGCTGTTCTGGAACTCAACTATGTAGTTCAGGCTGGCTTTGAGCTCACAGAAATCTGCCTACCTTCTCTGGAGTGCTTAGATTAAAAGCATGCGGCACTATGCTGGATATAGGACTCCCCATGCTTTTTTATTAAATCCTGAGTGCTATGGAGATTAAGCAAAGGGTAAGGGCTGTGACCTCTGTAGTGAGTTGTACCATATTAAAAGAATGTTTCATTTAAACAAAATGAGCCAACCCATGTTATTCTCAGTATCCTTTAAATACTAGTATATAATTAGGGGAAATGTGTAGCTTGGTGGTAATATTGGAAGGACCTTCTCTGAATTGTAACATCACCAAGGATTATAGCCCTGTTGTAGGGGTAGGGTGAGAGTTAGATGACTTTTTGGAAGTGTGTCAGGGGATGTGAACTTCACACTGAGAACACAGCTGAAAACTGCTGAGGGGACAGCGTGGAAGGCGGTCGTTGTTCACTGCTAATGATTAAGAAAGGGGGGGAATGTGGTTAGTGACCCTGCTGATAGCATTTGATGGTCATTGCATTTCTTCGTAAAGATTCTTCAGAGTGCAAATTTGGGAGGGCTAGGACTCTGAAAAAAACTTAAGAGATCATGGCTTACTACATTGTGTCAAGGAGTTCATAGACGTGCAGAAGCTGTGGTGAGATTATCTGGTCCCTGAAGGATCTGCTAGGGAGGCCTGTCAGCTCAGATAAGCTAATCTTGTAGAGCCCTGGGCCATGCTGAATACTGGTTGTGAAGCATCTTCGTTCTTTGGGGACAGAGGTTGAAATTAAAGAAGGACTGCAAAGGAAAAGAGAAAGAGTTTTTTGTTTTTAAACTCTCCTGGGGCAGCCAGAAGTGACCATAGAATCTAGGTCTTCAGATTCCTCTGGCACTAGCATTTTTTGTTGGGTTTTCCCATTGTTTTTTCTGCTCGTTGGGTTCATGAAAAAAAATTCAGGAATGAACAAGTTTGAGAAAGGTTCAGATAGGTAATATTTTTCCTTTCTGATTAGGAAATTGTGTAGATGGATTTTCTCTTTTTAGGGATATTTCTGCAGCTTAGTTACTAGACTTTCCCCACAAAAAGACAGGATGTTTACAGTGTTTCATTTACGCGGTTTTCTCCTCTTATGTTAAAAAAAAAAAAAGACAAACTTATTCCTAATTTTTTATACTCACTTTATTTTCCTATTTCAGCAGTATACATACTGAAATAACTGTTCACTCTAATACCACGTAGACTGATTTCCAACCCACCTTGCCCTGTGGGGAGTGGAGGATTGAGTGGGGACAGCCATTCCCCAAAGGCTGTGCCCTCAGGCTTACACCTTGTGCCTTCCCAGGTGCGGCTCTATGAGTGGACCACCGAAAAGGAGCTCCGCACTGAGTGTAACCACTACAACAACATCATGGCCCTCTACCTGAAGACCAAGGGCGACTTCATCCTGGTGGGCGACCTCATGCGCTCAGTGCTGCTGCTGGCCTACAAGCCCATGGAAGGAAACTTTGAAGAGGTAGTGCAGGACTTGGGCTCAGACCTCTTGCATACAATATGACTCCTTGCCAGTGTTGAGTGGCAAAGGATAGTCAAGTCCAGTGGTGAGAGTCCTTCCTCAGCCACATTCTGTGTCCATTAATTTTTTTTTTTCCGAAATCCCCTCCCCTCCCCTGCCTTGTCGACCCTGAAATCAAATAGGCTTCATTTCTGGGAAATTATAACCAGTGACCTGTGTTGGCCAGTTTTAGGGTGTGGTAGGGAGGGAAAGGGGTAGGACTGAGAGGTAATCTCTTAAGGTGGCCATTATTATACACAGGGCTGCACCTTCTGCAGGTAGGGCCTTGGCTTCTGACCAGAAGCTTGATGAACCTCAGAATAGTCCCATGTACACTGCATTTATTTTCAGATTTCTTGTTTATTTTCAGATTGCCCGAGACTTTAATCCCAACTGGATGAGTGCAGTGGAAATCTTGGATGATGACAATTTCCTGGGAGCTGAAAATGCCTTCAACTTGTTTGTATGTCAGAAGGACAGGTGCGTGGCCTTTGCAGGAACGTGGCTAGGACTGGGCCTCTGGGTCTGTGGAGCTGAGCATGTTGAGTGCTGTATGGGGCTCAAGTGTGGTCCTTGATGGGTAGAACTTCTTCCTAAGACTCGGGTTTTGTAGACTGCGCACAGGTGGTCTCCCAGGATATTCAGCACTAGTGTCTTATCAGGCATGGCCCTGCGTTGAGGCCTCCTTAGGGAGCCTGCCGGGCTCAGAGAGTGACATCTCGTGTCTTTCAGTGCTGCCACCACTGACGAGGAGCGGCAGCACCTGCAGGAGGTTGGTCTCTTCCACCTGGGCGAGTTTGTCAATGTCTTCTGCCATGGCTCCCTAGTTATGCAGAATCTGGGCGAGACTTCCACCCCTACACAGGGCTCGGTGCTCTTTGGCACAGTCAACGGCATGATAGGTAAGATCACTCATATAAGGCACACTCAGCTGCAGCAAGCTTGTCCCTGGTTTGTCTAGGCTCTCGAGTGCTCTATAGCTCACTGCCCCTTTTTTTCTTCAGGGCTGGTGACCTCACTGTCAGAGAGCTGGTATAACCTCCTGTTGGACATGCAGAACCGACTCAATAAGGTCATCAAAAGTGTGGGCAAGATAGAACACTCCTTATATCCTTCCTGCCCAGAGTACTTGTCTGCTGGGAAGCACATTCCAGCACATGGAGAAATCTATATTTGTCACGAGCTGTTTCTGGAAATGTTTTACTAGGTTTTTGTACAGAACAGGGTTGTTTTTGTTTTTAACTTTATGTGTGCATAAGGAGGGTGGGAGTCAGCCTCAAGTATCATTCCTCAGGAGGTATCCACCATGATTTTGGGGACATTATCTCTTACTGGACTCTGGAGCTCACTGTGTAGGCTAGACAAGTTAGCCATTGAGCCCCAGTGGTCCTCCTGTCCCCGGTGCTAGGATTATAAGCTTGTTCCCATGCTTAGC
The DNA here is from genome assembly GCF_903995425.1 of Onychomys torridus. Taxonomy (NCBI): domain Eukaryota; kingdom Metazoa; phylum Chordata; class Mammalia; order Rodentia; family Cricetidae; genus Onychomys; species Onychomys torridus. The sequence goes on from NC_050443.1 coordinate 129,420,236, forward strand.
TTTTTACGTGGGTGCGAGGGGTCAAACTGAGGTCCTCATGCTTGTGCAGCAAGCACTTACTAATTCAACTGTCTCCTCAGCCTATCTTTGCAATTTTTGTGTGTAAAATTTTCAGGCACACACAGAAGTAAAGAGGTAGTGGTCCATCTTAGAATGTACAGTTACATTGAATTTCTCTACCAGGCCGACCTTAAAGAGAGCTCAGGTCATGTAGGAGCACATCCTTTGAGGGACCAAAAGAACAGGGAAGAAGAAGCTGAAACTCCAGACACTAGAATTCCTTCCTGTACGGGAGCGGTTCAGGTCCTCCCAGGCAAGGCATGAAAGAGCTCCTGCTTATGTGACTGGCTCAGGGAAGGTCTGGGTGTTTTGCTCACCTACAAGAGTTTGGGTAGCCTGATGTCTCCCTAAGCATTAGTTTTCAGGGGTCTTAAGGCTAGACTTGATGGGTGATATGGACATCAAATTCACCTGTTTCTGAGACCATCCATATTTGTCTGGCTTTGCCATAACTTTTTAAAGGTAACCTTAACTCAGAACCATTGGATTAAGCAGTAATTTTACATTTCTTCCAATTCCAAAACTGTCCAAAAGTAGTATGAGTTGTAGTAGAAACAGATTGTTCCCCATTCCACTTCTGATTCTCTTGCTCAGAGGTGGGGATGAGTGAGATCAGGAATGTTTGAAGATAAACTACCTTCTTTAACTCATCTGTCCACCTGGAGATCCTTTCACACTGAGCGGAAGACAGAACCAGCCACAGGCTTCATCGACGGTGACCTGATTGAAAGTTTCCTAGATATCAGCCGCCCCAAGATGCAGGAGGTTGTGGCAAATCTTCAGGTGAGCTGTACTGTGTTCATGCTAGGCCTTGTAAACAGGTGTTATGCCCAGAGACTTGATGACTTCAGGTTTTTCTCCTAGAATTCATGGGGCTGGTGGCATTTTGTGGCCCTCCCTAATGCTTTCCCATAAAGAGGAATCTAAGGGAAATGTATAGTTGAGGCTTGTGAGTGGATAGCTGTGTATTGAGAACTCTTCTGAGTTAGCTGCTCCCCTTTAGCAAGAGGCCTGGGCTCTCTGGCAAGACCAGAAGCTAGTAGAAGGTGGAGTTAAGTCCCTACAGGAAGTAAGCTTTACCAGTTCTGGAGTTGAGGAGGGCTCACCAGGGAGGGTGCTCCTAGGAGGGAATGTTTAGTAGTGGAAGACTCAGAGCCAACTTGACTGACCAGATCCCTGAGGGCTAGGGCCAGGATTTTGGTGAAACTTTTTTCCTTGTTGGAGCAGTGGTGGCCAGTGGGCATCTCCCAGCCTGCTGAGGTGAGAGTACCTTCTTGTCTACATGGCCCTTCTCTCTGTTTTGTTTCAGTATGATGATGGCAGTGGTATGAAGCGGGAGGCGACTGCAGATGACCTCATCAAAGTTGTGGAGGAGCTAACTCGGATCCATTAGCCAAGGACAGGCCTCTTTTCCTTACCCTTCCTCAAGGCACTGCCCTCCTGTCCTCCCCTCCCTTACCCACCCTTGTTTTCTTGGCATGGGAGGCTTTTCCCTAAGCCTCCTGACCCTAGAGCCACAGCTGACCTGTGTGGAAACAGGACTTTTTATAACTAAAACCAGTTCACTAGAGACCTAGGGATGGGCTAAAAGTGGAATATTTTCTCCCTGGATTTTTGCCAGCCATTACCTTGGACCACCAAACCTTGAATGGTGTTGCCAGTTGGCTCCTTCTGGGGAGGCCTTTTGCCGCTCTTTGGCCAAGAAGCAGCTGTGTGCACGAGTGTGTGTGACACCCACACTCATGCTTTGTCCTCTACTGTCTTAGGTAGGTTGTGGGTCTGGGGAGGTTGAAGTAGGGGGAAGAGGGTAGAGAGAGTTTCATTGTCTTGAAGTGAGAGCTTCCTTTTGCTTTCTTCTCTTGCCTCTGAGAACATCAGCCTGAAGGCTATCAGGCCATGGGCTACCTGAGTGAAAACCTGGGATGGTGGATAATTCCCAAGCCACAGCCCTTTTGTCTCGGGGAACAACCTTCTTCACAGAGAAGGAGGTAGGGGGCTGTGAATTGGTTGTTAGTTTCTGAATTTTACCAAATAAAGTAGAATCTAAGAAGAAAGATGTGTTTGTTTCTGCTTTCCTCCCTCTGCCCAGCTGTCCAGCATCCCGGGTATACTCTGTATTGGCTGCAGACCTAAGTGACATCTTCTGTATGGTAGATCTTGCTTCTCGGATAGTAAATGTCTGTACCCCTCCTTGCTCATGATTCGTTTGAGTGGGATTCCAAGGATGATAGAGGGAATTCTAGAAGCACGGCAATTATCTTGGTTGTTTCGATAGCAGTGAGGCAGGCTTGAGGCCACTTGGGCTGCCTTTCCTGTCTTCATTGTACATGCACTGTGTGTATAATGCACAGCCAGCCCCAAGTGCTATTCTTTTCCTACTCAGTCAGAAAAAAATTTTTTACATTATTTTTTTGAGACAGGGTCTCACTGTGTAGCTCTGGCTGGCCTTGAACTCAGAGGTCCTCCTGCCTCTGCCTCCCAAGTGCTGGTATAAAGGCATGTTCTACCACACCCACAAGATTGTATGTATGTGTGTATATGTGTCTGTCTAAATGTGGATTTGTACACATTAGTGCAGATAGCTGTGGAAGTCAGAAGAGGGCGTCAGATCCTTTGGAGCTAGAATTAGAGGTGGTTGTGAGTTGCCTCCTATAGTTGCTAAGAACCAAACGGGTCCTCTGCAAGAGAAGTGCAAGCTCTTAACAGCTGAACCATCTCCCCAGCTTCTCCTGTTGCATCTTATTTTATTCCTCTGATTGGTCCCGCAGAGCCTGCAGTGTCTTTGGCTTAAAAGTAGGAATAGGATGCGTGGATTTAGCCTATAATTCTGCCTTTGGAAATAAGGGATACTCTGTCCCAATAGTGGAGTCTTGATCCTGAACATACTTGCTGGCTCCTTTAAGACCAGGCTTTGAGCTAGGTGGTGGTGGTACATAGCTTTAAACCCAGCAGAGGCAGGCAGATCTCAGTTCAAGGCCAGCCTGGTCTACACAGAGAAACCCGTCTTGAAAAACCAAAAGACCAGTCTTTGATAAAGTATCAGGGAAAATGGGCTTTCAAGTTAAGCTACTGTTTTGAGAGAGTCTAGCTTGAAAACAAAAGGACAAGGAAGTACCCCACCATTGAGCCTGCTGGTAAGTCTGTCTCTGGAGACATTGCTTCTTGACATCTTTTTCTCCTTACTCTGCCAGGGTTTTTGAGAGTTAGGGTTAGAGGTCTTTAGAAAAAGTAGCCGGGCAGTGGTGGTGCACACCTTTAATCCCAGCACTTGGGAGGCAGAGCCAGGTGGATCTCTGAGTTTGAGGCCAGCCTGGGCTACCAAGTGAGTTCCAGGAAAGGTGCAAAGCTACACAGAGAAACCCTGTCTGGAAAAAAAAAAGAAAAGAAAAGAAAAAGTAATCAGCATATCAAAAGCTGCAGTTTGAATTTGGAACTGATTAAAATTCTTAAAAATTGAAGTTTAAATATGAAAAAGGCCCATCCCCAATACCAGAGACCAGTTTTAATGAGTCAGACAAGCCATAACTTCCAGTTTGTGATTATCATTGAAATTGAATTCTGGGATGACAGGTTGACAATGCTAGTGGTGGTTCTGTTCTCAATTCTTTTGTTTTGTTTTTCGAGACAAGGTTTCTCTGTGTAGCTTTGCACCTTTCCTGGAACTCACTTGGTAGCCCAGGCTGGCCTCGAGTGCTGGGATTAAAGGCATGCACCACCACCACCCGGCTCATTTTTGTTTTGATATTTTGATGGGGCCTTTCTTACTTTGTAGCCCTGGCTTGCCTGGAACTCAACAGAGATTAACATTTCTCTTCCTCCTGAATACTAGGACTAAGGGTATGCACCACTGCACTTAACTTGGCAGGTTTATTTCAAAGGGTGGCTTGAGAGATGGTCTCATACTATAGTCCTGGTTGGTCTGTAATTGTAGCCCAGGCTGGCTTCAGACCTCCCAAGTGTTGGAATACAGGCCTAGAGCACTATACTCACCTCTGGTGCTGTGTGTGTGTGTCCATCTGTCCATCCTTTTTTGAGACAGTCTTTTGTAGCCTAGGCTGGCATTGGTTCTGGCTCTGCCTCCCAAGTTTTTAGAGTGCTAGAATCATAGCTATTCTGGGCTTTTTAGTGGGTTGACCTACCACCACAGACAAACTGCCTTGGTTATCATCAGTGGTCTGTCTTGAAATTGGAATCTAGAGTCCTTGCGGTGTTTTGCTGTTGTGTTTCCAGCAACCATTCCGCTCAGGTTCTGGGTCCTTAGGCTGGATTGTTACCACTTCACCCTCATGCAAAGTCAAACTCATTCCACCAAGGTTCCATATCCAGTTCTGAGTAATGTGCTGTCCTGTTTGAGGATACTTCTGTCCCTTACAGAGACAGAGGAGGTGGTAACGACACTTTATTTGGGGCTGAGAACTGAGGTTGAACATGGCTGTAAGATAATGCATGAGAGCTTGACCATTGAGCTGTCTCCAGTCTTGTTTCTTTCTTTATTGAATATATAGTCACTTGAGATTGAATTCTAGAAATCTTTGGATGCTGACATTCTGCCTGCACACTCCCAAATCCCCTCTTAAACACCATTAATCACTTCTCAGGGTAAAAGGTCATCTCAGAGCTCTGTTCCAGCCAACTGGACAGACCCTTCCATGCAGGCACTGATGAGCTATCCTTACTCCAAGCCTCCAAAGGAAGGGTCTTTGGGGAGAGTACTAAAACACTGATTCACATCACATGGCCATTTGGAAGGGTGTCAAACCAGAGGCCTGCATTCTGCAGCCAACATCTTGGATCTGCCAATCCACGAAGGGTCTTTAACATCAGTTAAGGGATCTGACCAAACTAGTCCTTGAAGACGAGCAGATGAAAGACTCAACTGAAGTGCCAGGAAGACCAGACGGTGAGGAAGAACTAATGAAACTGAAGGAGCCAACAGTTGACATGAGTGGCAAGGTGATGCCAGAGGACTGAGGACACTCTAAGGGAAATAAATGCTGGGCAAGCTCAGCAAAGTGCTTGAGGTTCTCCACTTGGAATTTCCTCCTTTGCTATATCCAGAATTCTGCTCTTCCACCTGCCATCGATGGGTGTGGAGTACACCCTCTCAGGGAATGAGTCACTGCAGAAAGGAGGGTGTGGGGCTCCCTAAAGTGCAGCAAGGAACAGGAGTGGCAGAGGTGTGCTGGATGGTGAGTGACAGGTGGCATGTGCCATGAGGGCTGTATCCTTTGTGTAGTGAGTGGTTCTAGAGGTAGCTTCCCACAGGTGAGAAGGAAGAGCACCTAAGTGGCCGTTTCATGCTCTTATAATGACAGTAGCAAGTGCAGTCTGCATGTTCCAGGCCAGAAAGATGCCCTAAGGAGTCTGAAGGTCCTTAGGATTCTGGAAGTGTACATATACGGAAGTCTCATCTTTGGCAATATGCTTGTGAGAACTTGACTATAGATTATAGTATGGGCTCAAACAAGATGATATTCAGGCCCAAATGTGAATGTCTGCAAACATCAGCCACATGGGTTGAAGTAGAGAGATGGCTGGCAATTTGTGTTTTCATACCATCATCACAGAGCTTGTATTAGTTGCTTGTCTTGTTACCCCCACAAAAGCAAGGGAGAGTTTATTTTGCTCAGTTTGAAGGTGCAGCCATCATGGTGAGGAAAGCATGAAACCAGAGGCTTGGGGCTGCTGGTCACACTACATTTGCAGTCAAGAAGCAGAGATGAACGCTAGTGCTCAGTTTATGATGTTTTTTTTTTTGTTTTTGTGTTTGAGACAGGGTCTCTGTGTAGCTTTGCGCCTTCCCTGGAACTCACTTGGTAGCCCAGGCTGGCCTCGAACTCACAGAGATCCACCTGGCTCTGCCTCCCGAGTGCTGGGATTAAAAGCGTGTGCCACCACCGCCCGGCTTGATTTTTTTTTGTGGTTTTTTGTTTGTTTTGTTTTTTCAAGACAGGGTTTCTCTGTGTAGCTTTGCGCCTGTCCTGGAACTCACTTTGGAGACCAGGCTAGCCTCAAACTCAGAGATTCACCTGCCTCCGCCTCCCGAGTGCTGGGATTAAAGGCACGCGCCACAACAGCTCAGCAGCTTATGGTCTTTTTATCTGCTTCAGCCCAGTCATACTCAGGGTGGGTCTTTACAACTTAGTTAAGTCATTCTGGAGATAGTTCTGACACATGCAAAGGTTTATTTCCTAGGTGCTTCTAAATCCAGTCTAAATCCAGTCAAGTTGAAAACAACGATTAGCCATGAAACCAACAACTAAAAGCACTTGAGGCTTTCCTCTGATTGCAAACTAAGGGACCCAACAATCATCAAGCACCCAAGTTAACGTTTGGCCCAGCAACTAGAAGCAAAGTGTGGGAAGGCAGCTGGCATCCAGGCCACAATGTTCATCTGTGGCCACCAATGCCAAGGATCCTTCTAGTTCTGTGTCCCTGGCTCCACTGCCAACTGCCCACTGCTTTCTTACCTTCCAAGTGGGCCAGGAAGCTGTCCATCCAACCACTTGATTCCCAGAGGTAGTCTGTGGGTTCAAAATAGGCTAATGCCCTTTGGATGGGGAGCAGACTAACCCACCAACACACGTATCCAGACCAGCTGGTCAGCTTGGGAGGAGTCAATACTGCCTAGTCTCAAGAGACCCAGTGTCCTGGGTTTGAGTGTTCCCAAGTCTCATCTGAGAATACAGATGTATTGAGTTCCACAGAAACCCAAAAACCTTGTTCCTGAAGTGTCTTTCCAACCCAGGCTTTGGTCTGAAGCCCTCAGTCATTCTGTGGAAGGCGACTCCCAAACCCAGGCAGGGGGTGTGGGCCGAGGGTGAAACCCCGCCCTCGGGGTCCCTGATCTTTGCTCCCGCCCCGGGCTCCACGCCTCCCGGAGAGGCACCGCCGGGCGGCGCTCCTTTTGTGTGTTTCTCTCCAAGGTGCAAGGACCCCCACCCCCTGCCTCTCCAGGCAGTCCTCCCTCAAACCCCAGCTCTCTTCTCGGCGTCCTGATCCCCCTGCCAGCTGGGGGGATTGGATCGCTTCTAGGAGGAGGGACAAGGTCGGCAGCCCCTTCCCCCCGTGCGGGGGACCTGAGCCCACTGGAGTCCAGGAGCGCTACTGCCAGTCATGTGGGCTGGACTGTTGCTCCGTGTTGCCTGCATCGTGATCCTGTTGCTGGGGTCTTCGGCCCGTGGCTACACCGGGAGGAAGGCGCCCGGGCACTACTCAGCAGAGAGGTAAGAGCCCAGCGCCTCTCAGCGGCCCAGCCACCAAGCGCCACACGGCGTGGAGCTGGCAGAGGGCAGCCGCAGGACCAGTATCCTCTGTGGTGTGGGCGCACCAGAGGGTCTGGACAAAAAGCAGTTTGTGCCAGTTGGGTGGCCCTGGCTGGGGACTGCTCTGGCTAGGGCATAGGAAAGATGGGATCCCGGCTCCGTGTAAATCTAAGTACTAAGTGAAGGCGCTGACCGGGTGGCTAGGGGACCCCAACACATTCCGTCTGGTTTCCACTGTCTGGCTTTCTTCTTTGGCAGTGCGGGGCCTCCTCCACTTCTGTACCCATTGCCTTGGGATTGTAGGTTTTTCTCAGTGTCCCTTGCTCTGAGCGCTCCGTGGACCTTGGAGCCACCGGTGGCTCAGGGTTATGCTTTGGTTTCTGCGCATGTGTGCACAGGCCGAGGAGGCGGGAGGCGTGTCTTTCCGAGCGCTGTAGTCCTCCCTAAGTGTGTCCCAGTCCTCCACCACAGTAGGGTAGTGAGGGAGTGGTGATCGTGTGTGCGTGATGCTCATAGCAAGGGAACACGGTGTCAGCGGGTAGTCTGGCCCACAGCCACATCTTCCCAGGGGCGCACGGCAGGGGCAGCCCTAAAGGAAGGGCTTATAGCTCAGCACGTGGGTTCCGCAGACCCCTTGCCAGTTCCTGCCGACTGAAACAGTCCAGCGCAGGCTCAGTCTACCGCCATCTGCCTCCCTGGCACCGCCACACGGGAGAAGCTCCTTGGGGCTTTCTGGTGGATGCTCTGCCTCTGCCTACCTGAGGGTGGAACTCCACCAGCTTCCCCAGGCACCCACCCTACCATTTACCACTTTGATGGCACCTCATGTCCCTTTCAGAGTGCCCTTTGGCTTGGCTGTTTAGCTCTTTTGAGGATCCTCCTTGGCTGTTGCATTCATCACGGCTATGTGTGTGACATCATTGTCAGGTCCTGATTTGTCTTCTCTGGTTTTGACTTCTGAGAAGGAAAAGAACTTGGCCCCAGAGACAGTCCCCAGCAAACTTTTCTGTACTGTCATGGTGCCCTAAGGTTCCCACATTTGGCACAGATTATTAACCCTGTCTTGTCCTTTGTGTCTGATACAGGGACAGACACAGGGAGGGTGCTCTGGCTGGTGGGCTGAAATTCCCATCAGCTCTGACTGAGAATGTGGGAAAAGTCATCCGATGACTATTGCCTGGATTGGATTCGTGAATCTTGCTCCAGCCCATGCTTAAGGAGTTCTAGTCCCTGCCAATGTCCCCTCTGCCTGGAATGCCCCTCCTTCCTCCTTTCCCTACCAGTTCTCTGGCCTTCCTTTGCTTGCAGCAGGGAAGCTGTCCTCTGGGGACCCTCTCCTGGCCCTCTTCAAGGCTCCAGGAGCCTTCCTAGGGTCACTGCTATGCTCAGTTCCCACCACCTGGATCCTATCTGTCCTTTGAAAGGGAGGATAGTAGCTTTACAGCGTGCCATTTTTTGACACCGGCTCCAGATCACCTGATGTTCCAGAGGGTGTTCTTACTTGGGCAGTCCCTTCTGGGCCCAGCCTTGGGGACCTTGTTGGCATCCTAGGGGATGCCACCCAGACCTTTTCTGGCCTCCCATTGATTGAACAGGTATTAGGTACTTTAGATGTTGAAGTGAACAGATAAGACACTCTTGTCCTCAGGGAATAAAGAGGATATAGACAATGAAGCTTTTATCTATTCTCTTAACACTTTCGTCTAGTCCCGCTCCCGGAAGGGATTGTGGGTCCTTTAGAAGTTTCCCATTGTTTTCCCCTGGGGGTCCTGAGAACCCTCTCAGCTAACTTACAGACCAGTGGATGAACTGGGAGCTTCTGCTGCTCTCTTCATGCGGATTGTGGAGAGTGCTCTTTCCTTGCAGACGTCGTCTGGGCCCCCATGTCTGCCTTTCCGGCTTTGGGAATGGCTGCTGCCCTGGCTGGGCCCCTTCCATGGGCAGTGGGCACTGTACCCTACGTAAGTACCCATCCCTGTGACCCAAGCCTCCTCAGCACACACCAGTGCTGTGCATTGCCGGTGCCCAGTCCCTCACCTGCATCTTTCCCCTCAGCCCTCTGCTCCTTCGGCTGTGGGAGTGGCATCTGCATCGCCCCCAATGTCTGTTCCTGCCAGGATGGAGAGCAAGGGGCCACTTGCCCAGGTAACCAGGATGGACAATGGCTGATGGGGGACCACCAGACTCACACGAGGATTATGTGCCTGACATTGGGTACTTGAGATAGGTTCTAGAGTGGCACCTTCGAGACACAGGTTAGGTAGGCCTTTCCATACCTCTTTGATGAGGCTGAGACAGAGAAGTGTTGGCTTTTTCTGGGTTGCTTGATACATTAGCTACATTTGTTGCGGCTGTGACAAAACAGCTAAGCAGAGCAGCTCAGAGGAGGAGACGTGAATTTGGGCTTAGAGACTATCAGGGCGTAGTGAGGCAACTCACAGTCAGGACGCACAAAGAGTTGAAGGCTGTTGCTTGGCTCAATTTCTCATTTGTATTCTGTTCGGCTCCCAACCTGTGGAATGTTTGCCTTCCAAAGTTAGAGTGGGTCTCTCCATCTCAACCCAGTCTAGAAACTCCTTCAGAGACATGCCCAGAGGTTTCCTCCCATTTGACTCGAGATCCTGGGAAGCTGACAATCAATGTCAACCATCCAGATGGCTAGTAAGAAGGAGACATGGACGGGAAATCAAACACCTCCCCTGCAGCAGAACTCAGGAGGAGCCTTGGGACACCTGAGAGGCCAGACTGCCTATGCTGCTTTGTTGACTCACTTCCCTGCTGTGTGTTTTAGAAGCCCATGGATCCTGCGGGGAGTATGGCTGTGATCTCACCTGTAACCATGGTGGCTGTCAGGAGGTAGCCCGAGTGTGCCCTGTGGGCTTCTTGATGACTGAGACAGCTGTTGGTATCAGGTGTGCAGGTGAGAGGCCTGGGATGGGGAAGGGGAGGATGGAATGGCATCTCCTCCTCCCTGAGCCAGCTAGTCCAGCACCTGAAAGAGAGGGGCCGGAAAACATGCCTATGTCTTCCTGTTACTTCACATGTATTTATAGGCAAGAGCAGAGTTAGGATTGAGGTGACAGGTGACCAAACAGTGGCTGCTATCGGGGAGTTTCCAAAAAAGGGACAGGGGGCCAAGGACAAGGACAGCTCCAATGTAATAGGGGCAGTGATAAAGCAAGTCCAGGGTGCTAGGCTCAGAGGAACATGGAACCAGGATTGGAGTCAGCAGACATTGAAAACTGAGGGAACTAAAACTCAGTGATTATTTTGTCAAAGTATTATTTGTTTTCTTTTTTAAGTTGTGGGATGGTTTAAAATGTTTTTAATAGCCGGGCGGTGGTGGCGCACGCCTGTAACCCCAGCACTAGGGAGGCAGAGGCAGGTGGATATCTGTGAGTTCGAGGCCAGCCTGGTCTACAGAGCTTGTCCAGGACAGGCTCCAAAGCTACACAGAGAAACCCTGTCTTGAAAAAAAAAGTTTTTATTATTGTTTTATGTGTATGGGTGTTTTGCCTGCATGAATATGCGCCATGTGTGTGGAGTGCCCAAAGAGGACAGAAGAGGACATT